>NC_139352.1:3642500-3700000 GCF_055883805.1 Amblyomma maculatum | reverse complement strand
AAAACTAGTAATTTTTTAAAGCGGAAACACGCTCCAAAAGTGGTTTGTTACGCCGAGAAATTTGTTCCGCTTTATTTTTTGTAGTGAGCTAACGCGGAATAGGGAATATTTCGTTGAAGCGGCATTCATTATAGTGGAGTTCGATTGTATTTCTCTGTACTCTTCTCACACCCTTTCCGGCTGTTTCCTCGCTACGAAGCTGCTGCAGTCGCTTACCTCTCCACTTTGGAGAGTCTTAGAGATGGTACGGGTTGGAGAGAGATTTTTAAGGCATAAGCTCTATTACTCGGGGTACATCTTCGGGTTTCTCCTCACGGGGCCCGCATGACCCTGAGTGCAGGCAGATACTGTGCCTACCTTTCTCCCAATACAAACAAAAAATGTAAAAAAAATGTGGAATGAAAAGGCTTGACTTAAGCCTTGGTGGCCGCTGAAAATTTGGACAGATGCTGTGCATTCCTTTACAAAAATCAGCTTAAACGAACAGTATAAAAGAAGTCGTGAATTGAAAAGGTCGTGTTGCAGGCGCCATGGCGTCTACCCTTAATGGGAAGCTTGAGTGTTCCCATAACTCAAGCCGCGTATAACCTTGCTAAACCGTGCTTAACAGAGCTTTCAACTAGGTTCAAGCCATGCTTAAACCCCCAACATTATTTTTTTTTTTGTACCGCGATGCCTACTACGACTACTGGTTTTGCCTTAAAGGGACATAAGGTTTTGGCCTCAATAAACAAAGTGCCTATGCGAGCGAGTCAGAAACACAAAATGCTCCAAGCAAACTTGGGCAACGCAGCAGAACTGCCGCCTAGATTGATATAGTCTTGTCGAAGGAGCCCTCGGAGTCGACGGAGACTATACTCCGTTTTATATATGAAGTGCAACACTGCCGAAGGTAAAGCTCTTGTTGGCGCCCCCCGCATCCGCGATGAAAAATAGTGCCTGCTCTTGACGAGAGGAAATAATTTGCCCTCAAGTCCATAAAAAGCACCTTTTTTAGGGAGAAAAAAAAAACGGATTCGGTGAATGTGTATGCTTTGTTTGTCGTTTTCGTTCGTGTCGCGTTTTCGCTGCCTCGGAACCCTGCCAGCGGTGCCCTCCGTGCTGCGCAACGCAGCTACCTCGACTGCCTCTTTATGGCGGGTGTGTTCTATAAGATCGCTCTGCGAAGATGTCTAGGCACGCGAAGTTATTGCGAACGTGTATGCTCGGAATAAGCTGCTAGTCATAATCTGCGAGTGCTTGCCAAATGCGCTCCATCCCAATCTTATTCTTCTTGTTATTTCTTTTTCATGGTCCGGATCTGCGGTTACTACCTGTCCTAAGTAGACATATTCGCCTACTACTTCCATTACTTCGCTACCTAACTCAAGTTACTGACATTCTAGTGGAAATCAAGAAGAAATGGGTATGGGCAGGACACGTAGTGCGAAAAGAGGATAACCGATCGTCGCTTAGGGCAACAAACTGGATTCTAAGGGAAGGAAAGCGTAGCAGGGGGCGGCAGAAAGTTAGGTGGGTGGATGAGGTTAAGAAGTTCGCAGGGGTCAAGTGGATGCAGTTAGCACAGAATCGGGTTAATTGGAGAAATATAAGAGAGGCCTTCGCCCTGCAGTGGGTATAATCAGGCTCATGATGAGGATAATGATGTTCGGAATAGAGCCCGTTTCCGCAGAAACCACTCAGCCACGGAACGAGCGCGTAGTGACACGCCTCCTTTTTTTTTCTTGCGGACTACTTGCGTAGCTTTCGCTGCGTTGCACCTGATGTATGAAACGGAGTATAGTTTGTTGCTTTTCTCTTGACACTGGGGACGGCTAACTTAGACTTAAAAGAATTTAGTATGGAATTTTATTAGGGCGAAATCACTTTTGGCGTAGCACAACCTTGGCTTAGCACGATGGATTTCACTATTTCCTATTTCCAGCTGCCTAGTTGAGTGCAGCAACCAAGGCTAGCTTTGCCGTACATGGTTACACTGTGACTGGCTCTAAGTGACCATGACCTATGTCAAGGTCAAAGCTCATCAGGTCGAATTAACGCTAAATAAACATCTGGGAAGCACAGTTCAGGAAACGAAGTCTGAACGCCCAGTTGCTCATGTAGCCTCATGCGCCTCATGTAACATCGCTTCGGTATGGTAAACCTCGCAATTTAAATGTATTTTTACGAGACGGGGTCGCGTCAGGTGTGCGAAGTCTCTTTCCTCGAGCAAAACTGGTGTGACAGGTGCGATGAAATGGAGGCCAACATGAGCCTTTCAAAGACGTGGAGCCTGCTACGATATCTTCTTGATCCCGACAGTTCGAAAACACAATCAAGCACAACAATAGCAAAGGCAAGACACGCGTTCGAGGGGACTGACGCGGAACGAATAACTAAACTTGTCGACACATATGTCGGCGATACAACATCCCTCCCTCTTACGCAGTACGCGGGCCCTCCGAACGAGGCCCTCGACGCGCCCATCTCAGAAGCGGAGGTTAGAGCCGAAATCCTGAGCTTAAAGACGCGATCAGCTTCCGGCCCCGATGGAATAACAAATAAAATGCTACGAAACCTAGACGACGCTTCCGTAACGGCACTCACCAACTACATGCAAGAAGTATGGATTAGCGGTCGTCTTCCCCAGCAGTGAAAAAAACTGCGAACGTAGTGCTAATTCCGAAACCTGGCAACCACCGAAATTGGAAAACCTCAGACCTATTTCTCTAACCTCATGCTTTGGAAAGCTTATGGAACGCGTAATCCAAACAAGGCTAACTAATTTCATGGAGAAAAACGACCTGTGGCTGCACGAGATGGTCGGGTTCCGACCGGGCCTGTGCAGGACGTGATGCTCCGATTACAACATGACATAATTGACTCGAAATCCAGACGCGAAGGTAATTCTAGCACTAGATCTAACAAAAGCATTTGACAACGTAAAACACCAGGCAGTTCTCACGGAGACTGCGGGAATTAGGAGTCGGCGAGAGGACATATAATTACGTAATGGATTCCCTGACAAACAGGACGTTGAAACTAAAGTTTCAGGACCTAGAATCCCCCACTGTCCACCTGGGAAGTAAAGGAACGCCGCAAGGCTCGGTGCTGTCCCCCTTCCTCTTTAACGTGGTGATGAGAGGCCTTCCCGCCGCTCTTAAAGTCATAAAAGATCTGAAGTTCAGCATTTACGCGGACGACGTTAATCTGGATGAACAATGGCAGCGACGGCAGCATAAAGAAACGCCACCATTGTGTCCTACGCGGCCGAAAGGGGTTTCCGTGCTCTGCGCTAAAATTCGAACTTTTCATATGTAACCCAAAATTAATGAGGTGCAAGGGCGACTTTAACGTAGAAGTTAAGGTCGACGGCAAAACCGTACCAAAAGTTCAGCAAATTACAATCCTCGGACTTTTTATTCAAGGCGGGTATAACGACGGAACAATAAAAAAAAAAAAACTCACTATCTACGCGACGCAAGTAACAGGGATATTTAGGAGGATTGCATTGCATTCAAAGGCAGAGGCCTCAAAGAGAGAAGCCTCTTGAGACTGATGCAGGCGAGCATAATAAGCCGAATGGGCATGCCACACCGTTCCTCAACATCAGGACCAGTGAAAAAGATAAGATAGACGCACTCATCAGGCGTTGCGTCAAGAGGGCACTGGGTCTACCCATCGCCTCCTCTACGGAACGCCTGATAGAAATGGGAGTGCATAATAGCTGGACGGAACTTGCTGAAGCGGTGAGAATCGCCCAACATGAGAGAATAAGTAGATCGAGCACGGGTCGGACCATCTTAGAATGGGTGGGTCGAAAAACAGATAGGGGCACAGCCGACAAGGTTGCCCTACCGCCACAATGTCGCGAGAACATCATTGTCCGTCCTCTCCTTCGCAACATGCACCCAGAATACCACAAGGAGAGACGGGAGAAGAGAGCAGAAGCACTTGTTAAAAGAGCAAAAGATTTCAGAGTAAAAGAAGTTGCCTACGTAGACGCTGCAAGCGGCCGATCAGGGGCTGCAGTCGCCGCGGTAGTCGATGGTAGTGGCGCACCAGTCGTCTCCGCCACCATCCGAAGCAGAAACATAGACACGGCTGAAGAGGTCGCAATAGCGCTCGCTTGCATTGGAACGAAGGCTAGATTGATCTTTAGCGACAGTAAAACTGCTGTCTGGAATATTGAAAAATGCAGGGTCTCGCAAGAGGCCGCCCGAATTCTAACAGCTGTAGCTAAAATTGATCGCAAAATCACCCTAATTTGGGTACCAGCACACACGTCTGTCCCCGGCAACGAGGCGGCCCATGATTTCGCCCGATATCTCTACTTCCGGGCAAACGCAGAGCCGCCCGACTGCCAGCGATGGACGAACGTTTTCAAACCTATAAAGATATGATCGAAAGTTATAGATTAGGAAGACGTCTGATGCCGCCACCGGATCCTAGCTTAAATAATAAAGAGGCCATAGCCTGGCGGTGATTACAAGCAGGAAATTTCCCAAACCCTGTCTCGTTTTTCACACCCAGATAGATGAGAGCAAAAATAATAAATGTAAAGCCTGCGAAGTGTGGGGGACCCTCGACCATATACTTTAAGAATGCCCTAAGTCTCCGGGTGCTAGGGACAACATTAATAGTAGAGAAGCCTCGGTAACCCTGCTGCGAAGCGACGTCCCCGCTGACCAGCAAAAAGCCGTCCGCCCGGCGGCTGAGGCAGCGATTAACCAATGTATATTCGCCAGTCCTTAGTCGCGGAGGTTCCAGCCTCCGTTCCTCAGGCCTGCGTGCCAGGAGCGGGGAGTAGGGGGCCTCATAAATCGGTGGAAATTAGTTTTAATCAATCAATCACTCTCGGTCACGTTCGGCCGCCCCACTTCCACTTCTATCACTAACACCCTGTCCTTCCACTACGTCATCCTGGCTCCTCCGTAACAATATTTAACGTGTGGGCAATTTTTTATTGCTTTGAATCAGAAAGGCTGCAGCGAATGGTGCATTTGCTCCTTAGGACCTTCTAGGGTCAGATCTTCCTGCGTAACGAAGAAATGACGGTGTTTCTCGGACTGCGCGTCCCGTCTTTTCTTCCATGTTGTGCACCTTACCCTGTGTGCACCACCACGTGACAAAATTGGGCAAGCTCTCAAAAGAACTGGCCCCTCAATTCCATTTTATTCTCAATGGGACCGAATTGCCGGCATGCCACGAGCCGACGATGTTATCTACCTGTAGAGGAAGAGGAGTGTGAAGCTCCTCTGCTGCCGCAGTAGCGTGCTGGTGGCCCTGTAACTTTGGGTCGACTTCTGTGCAGGTGCGATCGCCACGGCCACAAGTTTGAGCCGACTTACTATAGACTAATTGGGCTACTGAGGTGACGCCGCAGCAGACCTAGCCCTGCGCACGTTGCGGAGCGTCACTGCCTTCCATCTATGCCTGGTACGCCAAAGCATCACCCGCCGACTCCTACGGGGAACCGCTCCATGTCATCCAGGGCAAATCGGCAGGATCCGGCGCAAACGAGCCTGGACAGTTTCATCGTTAAGCTGGCGCCTGCCTCATCGCAGGGTAAGTTTAGGTGGTTTCCTATTGTCCCCTTTGTTATAAAACACAATGCATAAAAAATAAAATAAGGCCCGCATTGAACCAGTTATTGCAGGTAAAAACTGACTGAAAAATAATACAAACAGACGTGCGCTCAGGAGAAATAAAAAAAAAAACAAAAAAAAAAACAGTGGCACAAATTACCAAAAATATGGAGAGAATCCCCAAAACATTACTCATTATGAAGGGAAAGAGTAAAAAAAAAAGGCTGTAGCATGCCCAGAAGCTCGAGATGTACTCACATGTGGCCAGGAGGAGGGAAGGTTTGGGGAATTGTGGGAAGGTAAAGGAGTCGAGCGAGATAAAAAAAAAAGAGGGAAGATAATTAGTTTGGAGAACTGAGAACATTATTAGAGAGAAAAAAATGTAAGCCAGAGAAAAGTAAAGCGGGAGAAGTAACAGGTAGAGACAAGGGATATGATGCGTGACCAGTAAAAAAGAAAAAAAAAATCTGGAAAAGTATCATTGCAAATGCAAAAATATCAAAGAAAAAAGGCATGAAAACTGACAAGCTAACAGCCATAAGGATCACGTTAGGAACAGGGATTGAAAAAAGAAAGAAATACGGGCACACAGAGGGCGAGCAAGCAGACCACATGTCAGGCAGGGCCGCGGTCCATCGACATTTGCCGTAAGATGTGTAGCAGATTGGCACTCCTACTGAAAAATCCTGTATGAATTTCATACCGGATTCGGTATACCGGTTTATGGTACATCAAATATGGTGAGGCAACCAAAAGGAAAGTAAAATAATATGCCTCATGCCGTGCCAGGCTGTACAGACACGAAACCGGGCGGAGCTGATTCTGTAATTTCTTGTATGCTCAATGACCCTTGTTTTTGGAGAAAAATGCGGTGCCGGGCTACTAAAGGCATGCAGAGTTATAAAATAACCTATTACATGTGAAAAACTGAAAAAAAGAATTAAAAGCGTGAAAAAGAAACATTCTTAGCACAGGCCAGGATTTGGACTGCGTTCTCGTGAACCATAGACCTTGGTTAGACTGGTTATATTTCTCCTTACCTAGCGAAGTTTTCTGTTTTGGATTTTGTATATTTTTCTCGGATGTAGACGTTGTGGTCATAATTCACCGATCGCCTTTTAAAAGTGCTGAATATTTTCCCTGGCTATCATGAGTTGTCACCTGTCCCGCATGGTAATAATGCATTACTTTCTTGCAAGCAAATGTCAGAATATCCTAATTTATTGGTGCTAAATGCTTTGTCATCGTTTTCGAACCCATGCAATTTCGCTGCATACAGCGATATCCGGCGCAGTAATTAATACTCGTCATATTGCATGCTTTAGCTTCACATTCTGCCAGCGGAGCAGATATGCCAATTAACGCACTTAACACTGAGCGTTTTGTATATGTAAACACTCAAGGAAACGTCGCTCGATACACGGCGATCTGTGCATATTTTGATAGTCAAAAATGTGTTCCAGTGAAGCTCCAGAATAGTCGCTAGCAAAACGCTACATTCTTCCTTGCACTTTCACGTTGAAGGCTCTTCAGTTGCGGATATGAAGATGCACCGCAAGGTTTGACTAACTGTAGGAACTGTTGCACGTGCAAAAGCGATGCGATGCGCGTATGTACCTTGCTAGCGTACACTTCTATGGCTTCACATCATCGAGATTGTATGTATTCATGCTTATTTAGTGCTGGCATGCTCCGACATGGTAATTCTGGTTGCGCCTCATTGATCGGTTCAGCTTGAGTTGAGAAGCGGAAATGCTGTCTGGTATCATTTTCATAAATGACGGGTTCGTCCGGTTTGAGTTAAACCGGACTAGGTCTGTCCTGTGTGTAAGCTCCATACCAGCTAGACTGGTCTGTCCGATCTCGGATCCTACCGCACCGCCATGTCCGGTTTGTGAGGTGTACTAGAAACCGTTTGTGGGATGTGAGCGCCTACTCGACTTGGCTTGTCTGATATAAGCTTCATACAGGACTGGTTTGTCCGGTTTGAGCATTATACCGGTCTGTTGTAAGTCTGGTGTAAACCTTTTTAAGCTTCATACAGGACTTGTCACACCGATATGATATTTATACCAGATGATGAAGAAACCAGTAAAAACCGGTTTAACGCGGTACGGGATTTTTCATTAGGCACGTAGGCCTACGAACGACCAGGGCGGGATTGGACGTGATTGAAATGTGGGAGTAGAGATGAAACATCAACAGCAATACGAAAAATCACCGCACGAGAACGAGGGGAGGATAGTAAAGAAGGGCAGTCTTGTAGGGAAACGGTTTGGATAGCCGAGAAGCCGCTCTGCTACGTCTGCGTTGAGCGGGCAGGCATGCTAGGTAATGGGCGACGACCTCCATAACATCACTGCATGGAGAGGAAAGCCAATAGCGAATTTCGAAACGATGGAACTATGAGGGAAAGTGCCCGTGGCGTGTTAGGGGAGAAGCAAGAGAACAGGGAGGATGGAAAGAGAGGGAGATGGAGAATGGAGAGGACCAAAACAGACAACAGGGTGTCCGAGTAATCCACTGTCGAGGTGGATGCCAAGAGCATGAGGACAGTTGTGCACATAGTGGTGCGCTCACACAAGGACGACAGCCGCTACAGCTGCAGGAGACCGCGCGTTGAAGCTAGGGAGGCGGCCCTATCTGCAAGCTCATTGCCCCAGACACAATGGGCAGGGACATATAAGAAAAAATTCTAGAGGGCACTTTGGACCACTAAAGTGTCATGAGGCGAAAGCCATTATAGCGCGGTGGATCGCAGCCGTCCACTACGGCACCTCTATCTCTGTCTTCTTTCACTCTCACCTTCCTCCCTTCCTTTACGGCGTGTTACATGTGTCCCCGGAGAATTGTGACTGATACTGCGCCTTTTTTATCCTGCAAATCAATTTGAAAGGCCACTAATGCCTGCAGTACTAACGCCTCCTAGACATCTGGGTCTGCTTCTGGTTGCTGTGTGGTGCGGCGTTCGAGGAAGCGCCAAAGGAAAAGCGCCGCGCGGACGCCTGGATCGGACGCCCGGCGGGGTCAGCTTCGTCTATGCATGATGATGACGATAACTATTTTCTACCAGATAAGGAGGCCCCCAATTCCCGCCCCCGGCACGCAGGCCTAAGGGACGGGAGCAGAGACCTGCGCGATCAGAAGCAGGCAAAGAGGTCTTGGCTCTTCGCGGCTTCTTCAGCCAGGCGGATGGCTTGTAGCTGTGGAGCAGGGACCTCGCTCCGCAGCAGGGCTTCCCAGGCTTCTCTACAATTTATATTTGTTTTAGCCCCTGGGGAGCTAGTACATTCCCAGATTATATGGTCGAGGGTCCCTCTCTCCCCACAGTGCTTGCATTTATCGTTTCTCCTATCTTCCATTTGGACATAATATGCCCAGACCGGGTTTACAAAGTTCCCAGCTTGCAGGCGCCGCCATGCGACTGCCTCCCTATTGTTTAGACTTTTATCCGGTGGTGGCACCAGTCTCCTGCTTAACCTGTAATTTTGAAGAATCTCCGTATAATTTTGCAGACGCTCGTCCATGTTCCGGCAATCGGGCGACTCCTCAGTTACTCGGAAGTAGAGAGCTCGGGCTAACTCGTGGGCTGCTTCGTTGCCAGGAACGGACGTGTGTGCAGGGGTCCAAGTTAGGCGAATTTTCCTGTTTAGTCGTCTACTGGCCAGAATCCTTGCCGCTTCCGGCGAGACCCTACCCTTTCCAAAATTCAAAATAGCCGTTTTGCTATCGCTGATTATGAAATTGGCTTGTGTTCCGACGCAAGCGAGCGCTATTGTAACTTCTTCAGCCGTTTCAGCGTTGCGGCTCTAATGGTGGCGGCTGAAACCGGGGCACCTCGGCCGTCGACCACCGAGGCGACCGCCGCCCCCGTTTTGCCACTTGCCGCATCCACGTACGCAACCGACTTGCTGTCCATCGAATCGAAGCGTCTGATTAGTGCTTCTGCTCTCTTCTGCCTCCTCTCTGTGTTGAATATGGGATGCATGTTACGTGGGAGGGGGGGAATGATTAGATTGTCTCGGCAGTCCTGTGGTATACTTGATTTTTCTCGTAGTCCCCTATCTGTCTGCAGGCCTACCATTTCGATTATAGTTCTGCCCGTGGTCGTTCGACTCAATCTTTCCGGCTGCAAAACTCTGACAGCCTCCGCTATTTCGTCCCAGCTATTGTGCACTCCCATAGAAAGGAGCTTCTCTGTAGATGTGGTAATTGGTAAGCCCAGAGCCCTCTTTATGCACCGTCGAAGGAGAGAGTCTAACCTCTTCGTCTCCTCCGACCTGATATTTAAGAACGGTGGGGCATAGCTCACGCGACTTATTACGTAGGCTTGGATGAGTTTAAGCAAGCTTCTTTCCTTCAGGCCTCGTCCTTTCAACGCGATTCTTCTAAATATTCCAATGGCTTGTGTGGTGAATACCTCTAGCTTTCTGGATGTTCCATCATTATATCCATTTTCGTAAATGAATAGTCCTAAGATTCTGATTTTATCTACCTTTGAAACTGGTTTTCCTTCTACGTTAATGTCAAATTCCCAGCTGCGCTTGCATCGGAGTGACTTTGGGTTATAGACGAATAATTCTGATTTTTGCGACGAGCATGGTAGACCCCTACTGGCAGCGTAGTCTACGACAGTGTCCGCCGCCGCCTGCAGGCGCTCCTCAATGCTCGCATCACTACCCTGGTTAACACAGAGATTGATGTCATCCGCATAAATACTGAAATTTAACCCCTTTATGCTCCTCAGTGCTTCTGGGAGGCCCCTCATCGCCACGTTGAAAAGGAACGGAAAGAGAACCGAGCCCTGCGGCGTCCCCTTGCTCCCTAACTTCACTGTGGGGGACTGAATGTCTTGAAACTTTATGCAGGCAGTTCTGTTTGACAAGAAGTTCTTGATGTACTCATATGTTCGTTCACCTACTCCGATTTCTTGGAGACCGTGGAGGATCGCTTGGTGTTTAACTTTGTCAAAAGCCTTTGTCATGCCCAGGTCGAGAATCACTTTGGCATCTCTGAATCGCCTGGTGACGTCATGACCAGCTGTTAAGGTACATAGCGCACCCCTTGTCGAATACAACCAGCATTCCATTGAACGCATCAAAGTTTACCGGCATTCTTAATTTGTTTACTGGAAATTAGAGGCACAGTATCTCTCACTCGCGGAATCCTGCTATCATCTTTACGGTAGACAAGGGGAATTGAACGTTTCACGATCCAGTGCGTGGCGCATTTGTAAAGCGCTTGGCTGGGGATCCAAGGGATGGAGGTTTGATTCCCGGTGGAGACAAGGTAGCACAAAGTGGGCTATGACGTGGGGGCCCGCGTTGGGCCCGTGAGGGCAGCCCATACGGGCCCCATGCTGGATTTGCAACACGCACCCAGAGGGGCCCCGCTTGGGCTGCCCAATTCTGCCGCTATCGGTCCCAATCTGTATCCGTGTGGGTAGCCCAAATAGGGCTGCCCGCATTCAGCCCAGGTAGACGAATGTGGGTGCACACCAGAATCATTAATGCGTCCCACATTTGTGCAGGCAATGCCATCCCATTGATCAAGGTTTTAATTTTTAAGTCGATTAATCCCTCCAATACCTGAATTATATAGGCGCGGGATTTGCGAAAGCCAGTCCGTTTCGGGCTGACCCACGTGCTGCCCTGATGGGGAGAATCTGGCATTTTCGGGGCTGCCCAAATTCCAATAATCATCAATTACGAAACATTAAGCGCTATTTTTTTGCTTGTATGCGACACTCAGTAACATGAGATAAATTTATTCCCAACACTACAATAATGTGGGCTGGCCCCCATCAACCCTAACATGTTGGTCTGAATATTTATTTCGGTGGTGCGTGTAGAATAGTAAGGCCGCAGGAAACATTTGGAGGTCGTTCAGTGCATACTCGTAAAGCGGAACAGTTACTGTTGCATATTTTCTGTCGACACTGAATAATTAACGTAGTTGTTAGAGTAAAAATGAATAGTCTTTATTCATAGCAGAGATATGCTTAGGACAGTTATGTGAAACCTCCAGAAGAGGCAATTATTAGCCGGTATAACATGATTTACATAAATAAAATGGTGCCTTAAAGATAGGGTGGAGACATTTGAGAGCGGTAAGCTCGCCTACGGCCAATTTGGGGCCCACTGCGGCATTTCATGGGCCGCCCCAATTGGGCTGATCTTGATTTTACCGCATGGACTACGAATATATGTTGCATTTTCCCGCAAGTACCCCAAGAAATACCCGTGTGGGCAGCGTGGCGGTGTGGTCGCTTTTCAGCCCGGCCGCAAATCATGCGGGACCTATTCGATTTTTGCGTGGGCAGCTCCAATCGTACTAGCCCGTCTTCTATTTGCTTTAGGTCCAGAGTTTCATCGCATCTGCCCTAAATTTCCCCGCAAGAGACCGATGCGGGCAGAAGTGGGAAGGAGCAATTGCCTGCCGCGCTACCGTCCACGCGGAAATTATCTAGGTTTTTGGTGGGCAGCCCTATTTCGGGCAGCCCAGGAATTTTCTGCATGAATACCAGATTTTCGTCTGACCTTCCCTCAAGTACCCCTCAAGGGTCCCATGTAGGCAATGTGCGGGCATACCCGTATTTAGCCCCGCCGAGGCCCATGCGGGACCTATTCGGCTTTTGAATGGGCAGCCCCAATTAGATCAGTCCAGGCGTTTCCTACACAAAGCCCAAATTTCATTTGCATCGGCCCTAAAATTTCCCAAGCGGGGCCCTTGAGGGCCAGATGTGGGAATATGTACTCAGTTAGCCCTTTCCACGCCTATATAATGCCAAAATGGAAAAAGCAGGGGCAAGCCCAATTTGGGCTTGCCCGCTTGATCCCTAAAGCGGGCCCTCGTGGGTGTTATTGTGGTTGCCCAAGCCCAACTTTTTCCATACGGGCCCCCGGTGGGCCATGTAACGTGTGCTACTTGGTTATTTATTTATTTTAGCTATCTCCCTCGAAAGTGTGAACCCTCTGCCGACAACGGTGAGCCTTTGGTAGAAAGAGAATAGATAAATTAGAGGAGAGAAAGGCAATCAGGATATAAGTGCAGTGGCAAAGGAGAGGGAGCATGCGGAACATAACGACAAGCCTTATGCAATGCAACAGCCTCTGCACAGAAGGCGCTGGAGGCCGTCTCTAGACAAAACCGGGCAGTGCGCCACACGACGTAAATGTAACATAGACAGCGTGCGCAGAACTGGAAGTGTAGGAACCGTGCATGAAGATGTGAATGTGCCGGGAAGGGAGGATGAAAGGGGAAAGTGAGAAGGGAAGAGACAGGTGAACGGGAAGGAGACCAGAGAGGGATGGTCACACTATGGGTAAAAACGGGGAAGAATGTCGGTCGGTACATAGATGTGGCCTCCAAAAGGGACGGGATCCATACCTTGCAAAAGGCTGTACTGTGCACAGAGATGGTATAGCTCCAAGGGGAGAGGAGGTTTCTAGAGGAACACCTGAAGCGAAGCCGTCGCGTTGTGCGGTATGCTCCCGTAAATGCGAAGAGAGGGACATGTTGCATGGAATTGACCCCCCGAAGAAGGGAACGAATGGGGCAAGACCACTAAGCGAGTGTGGCAAAGGTAAGTGCGGGTTGTATGACCTGAAAATAGAGCCTGTAGAGAGAAGAGGGTAGCATGGAACGGTGCAATGAAATAAATTAAACAAGGCGCGATGTAAGGACCTCTGCCTTGTCTCGCGGGAAGTTAGTATGAGGTAGAAATGAAATTTGGCAGTTGAACACGACGCCTAAATTTTTGACTTCCTATTTAGAACGGATTGACGGGCTTGCAAAGTGCGAGGGGGGGGGGTAGGTTTCGTACTTCCATTCCACCCACGCCATGCAAAAACAGCATGCAAAATGTTTTGGTTTGGTTTGTGGGCGTTGACGTCACAAAGCGACACCGGCTATGAGAGACGTCGTAGTGGAGAACTGGGGTTGCACTGACATTGTAAAATATTTTCTCTCATGATATAGCGACACGGGGGTGCGAGGCCCAGCTGGCTATCCTGCTTATTACGCCCACACACAACTGCTCGATATCGTGCATGGTGCGTTCGGACCATTATCGATACTATGGTGTCATCAGCATATGCCATAGGAAGACGCCAGGAGGCATTGGGTACCCAAGAAGGTCGGCGATAACAACATTCCATAACGGAAGGGAAACAGAAGACCCCTGAGGGCAGCCAAAAGGCAGACACCTCTTCACCTGTGCGCTTGTAGTAGACCACCGTGCGTTAGGAAGGGAACGGAGGCGGTGATACAGGTTGGAAGGAACGCCATGTCAGCGAATGTATCGAAGGACAACGGGGTGTCAAACGCTATCTAATGCAGCCTGAAGATAACGAAAGTAACCACAGGCATGCAGGGTGCGTGGATCCAGTAAGGCGAGGGCCTGCACAGCACTGTGCGAATGTGTAAGCCCCAACTGATTGGAGTAGACGTGGCCCCTGGCGTTGATAAAACAATAAAGGGTACCGTGTAGTAAACGTTCTAACATTTTACCGAGTATAATGTTCATTACTCTATAGCTACTAACCCCCTCTCTTCTACCTACGTTCGCCGTGGCCTCTCGGTAGCAGCCCTTGAAATTCCTTCATCGCTCCAATCCTACCTAGTGGGCACCCTCTACTATCTTCCTCAGGCTTACCTCAGCCTGGCGCTGTTGTCCTTCTACAATCCCCCCACTCACGCCACACATTTCACGGCCCTAGGTAAATTTCTTAACACATTGCCCTCAGGTGGGATATGCACGGAGACCGCTGCATATCCCAATTCTGACCCCGATCCCCATCTCATCAGGCTATGCAAGCGTCGCAAAAAGCTTCTCCGAACAGCCAGGCTGTAACCCCGCAACATCCAACTGCAGACCACGCTGCGAGACGATATCGTGACATATTGTGCTACGCTTGAGGATTCTCGTTGGAATACCCTATGCAACAATCTTGACACGGCGCTCCATAAAAAATCAACCTGGACTCTTTTTCGAACCCTCCTCGGTGCCACCACTGCCCCTGCCCCGACTCTTGCTAAAGCCCTAGCCACAAAATCTCCCGATGAGGTTTTCGAAACCCTTGCAGATCTTTATCTCCCACCCCCTTTGTCCCCCTGTTACCCTGAATACACAGGCTGTGCATGCAATGACCTCGATGCCCCTTTTACACTGCGCGAGCTTGTAGCTGCACTTCTTGCTAACGCCACTCGGTCGGCTCCCGGTGAAGATGGAATCACTTACTCCGCTCTTCGCAATCTTCCCGATAACGCAAAAGAGCACCTTCTGAGCCTCTATAACACCGCCTGGGAAGAAGGCTCTCTGCCATCGTCCTGGACTTCCTCACGTATTTCTCTCATTCCTAAACCTGGTAAGCCTCCAGCCCTTTCAAATTGCCGGCCCATTTTTCTGACCTCCTGTGTCGGCAAGATGATGGAAAGAATGGCGCTCACTAGGCTTAATAGGCATTTGGAGGTTTCAAACTCGCTCCCTCATACTCTCATTGGTTTTCGTTCCCGCGTATCTGCACAGGACCTTTTCCTTATACTTCAGCATACTTTCTTAGCCTGTGGTAGCTCTCAGCTTCACGCCCTGGTCACAGTCGATGTCCGCAAGGCATTCGATTGCGTCTCCCATGACCATATTCTTACCTGCCTTTCCAGCACCGGCTGCGGCTTCCGCATGTAAAACTACATTCGAGCTTTTTCTTTCTAATCGCGAGGCCCGTTTCCGAGTATTGAACTTCACTTCTACACCCGACCGTCTCACTCGGGGTACCCCGCAGGGTGCCGTTCTTTCACCCACCCTTTTTATTATCGCCATGGCTCCTCTCGCAGTTCAGTTATCGTCTATTGCCGATCTTCAACACTTTTTTTTACGCCGACGACATCACACTATGGTGCTCGTGCGGATCTCCTGGTCACGTTCAAGGCACCATTCAGCAGGGAGTGGATATCATTTCTTGCTTTCTTGACCATGCTGGCCTGTCTCCCGCGCTCGAGAAGTCAGAACTCCTACTTTTGACTCACTCTGTTTATCAACGAGCTCACAACTCACTGATATCCCTTACCTTGGCCGGCTCCCCAATCCCCAAAGTTTCTCAATGCCGTGGTCTTGGCATATGCCTCTGCATGCAGCCAAAAATGTCCGGGCTCTCCATGCGGCTGTTGCTACCTGTCAGTCTCTCACCCATTTACTTTGCCGAGTTGTGAGACGGTTCTCTGGCCTGAGGGAAGCTCACGCCGGTCGACTGGCTCAGACGCTGGCTCTTAAGAAATTCCTTTACTTTATACCATATCTTTCATTCACCCAGGGCCAGCTAGACGCACTTGCAACAGCTCTTCACGGCCTTTTTAAAGCTGCTCTTTGTCTTCCCATAACCACTTCCACCGATAAGCTTTATGCCACCGGGCTTTTTCATCCTCTTCGCAGTCTCCTTTCCCTTCACCGTGACCGACAGATAGCTCGCCTCTCCGGTACAGTTCATGGACGCTGGCTTCTAAACCAGGCTAACATTTCCCCCATCCAGTCAGTCCCTCTGCCAACTCCTTCCCCTCCAGAGGCCACAAACCTCTGTGTACTTCCTCTTCCAGCCAATATGTCGCCGGTCCTGCATGCTGGCCGCCGACATGCTGCTGCCTCTCATCATAGTCCGCCCTTTAATACCCATGGAGTCGCTTACACGGATGCCTCTTATGTGGCTCCTCGCGGGTCCGGAAGCTAGGTCCATTTTCATCCTCGTCTGTCTACGCCTGTCACGCACACTAGCGGCCCCTTTCTCCACCCTCCGGATATTATCTCGCTTGAGGTCCTCGCCATCATTCATGCAATTCAAAGTTTCCATTCTCTCCCACCTGTGCCTCAGTACCGACTCCCAGGCTGCTAACCGTGCCATTCAATCTAAAAGTCTAACACGTCATCTGTCCACGGAGCTCGAGGTTGCACTTGTTGCGCTGCAGCCCTGCCCCGTCTTCCTCCGATGGATCCCTGGACACTCGGGGATTGACGGCAATGAGCTGGCGAACCAGCTCGCCCGTGAAACTCGTAACCGGGCACCGTTCATCCCCTGGCCAAGATCCTTGGAGGGCGGGTCGAGAGTGTCTCTTCGCGCCACCATCAGCGAATACTACAATACTGCTCGCTTAGACCGCAAGCTCTACCCCAACCCTCATCCTAATCTTTCCGTTCGGGAGGCTCATATCCTTCGGCAAATACAGTTGAACACACTCATAAAACCTGCACCGGCACGGCTATATCTCTACAAATTCCGTCGCGATCCATCATGCCCCGACTGCCCTTCCTCTTATGCCCACGTTTAACACTGCCTATTTTCATATCCGGTTGCATTGCAATCGGGATTCTTTCCCACCTCCTCCCATACTATCTGGACCTGGGTGGACTGGCTTGGTGCAGAGGGTGAAGAAGAACAGCGTCCAGCAGGCCATCGATGTATTAGGCGCCTAAGTGTTGCGCCTCAATAAAGTCTTGTACTATGTTCCATGGGAAGAAGGGAGGGAAGATGGACGACCCGGCTTCGGAAAGAAGACGAGCCACCCTATGCGTCATGCGGAGGGAAAATGACCAATGCAGTGAGCGCTGTTGAAAAGGAGGAAAAAGGACGGATGGGCATGCCAGAGGCCGGCAACCAAGATTGAAGTTAGCGTATCCAGGTCGGGAGCTGTCCACTTACCGAGTGCTTTCACGAGCAGCTACAGTAGAACGTCGGTGACACGAATATGATTGGGTTGCGAAAAAATTCGTATCATCCGAACATTCGTATCATCAAAACGAACAAAAGTACGCAGCATTGGAAACGCAGTCGCGCAGATCTGTTCGTGGCCGATAAGGTTTGTTACGGTCGCGCGGTCCCAGCTCGCCATTTGCGGCTTGTACAGCGCGACAGGCTTTCGCGACGTGCAGGCCATCGTTTACGTGCCTCCGCGGACTTCTCGCGGCGCGTACAGCTCGACAGGAGGTGGCTACGTGCGGGCCCCGTGGAGCCGCGGACTGCTCGCGATGCATGCAACGGGACTAGCGATCGTGAATCTACGATGTAAACCACGACAGGAGATGGCGATTGCGGGCCGCGCTGCGCCGCCAGCTGTTCGCGCTGCATACAGTCTGGCTCCGTGATCGCCCGCCTCATACGCCGCTGCCGCAAACTGCTGCGATCGCGACGCCGGTGATTTGTGGGCCGCGCACCGCGAAAAAATTTTCGCGTCATGTAAGCGCGACAGGCGACCGCGACGTCGGCGAAGTGCGGACCATGCGTCGCCGCAAACTGCTCGGGATGCGTACAATGCGGCTGGCGATCGCGGAATCAAAGATTTGCGGGTAGTGCATAGTGCTCAAGGTTGCGGTCCCAATTCGCATGTTCGTATCTTCCGTAGTGGCGCGGAAGAGTTAGGATCGTCCGAAATTTTGCTCATTGTACACAGTACATCTGGCCGGGGAATTTCGCGAATTTGTATCATCGCGAAATTCGTATCAACCGGATTCGTATCACCGACATTTTACTGTATGTCTAACGCGGGAATGGACATCTGGCGGTACGGAAGGGCGGTAAGATGACTCGACCAACGCACAGATAGATGAATTTAGCGCGAAATCAATTAAGAATCGTCAAAGGCCACTTTTGTCTGGAGCAAACGTGCCGCAGATTCGAGGGCGAATGTTGCCAGAACGCCTCTGGTATCCAGAGGCAGTAGGAACAGGGGCGCTCAATTTGGCAATTCCTGGTTAAATAGGGAACCGAAATTGTTTTTACGATTCACATTGTTTTACGGTTTTAGAGAAGAAGGTTTTACGGGCATATGGATTTTAGTTTTGCAGAATATATGGGGGGGATTGTTTGAAATGGTTAAGGGATGTGCTAGAGCAAATTGTACTAGCTCGGAATGACGCGAGTCTGATGCTTGGCATTAGTACAGTAATCTAGAATATGGAGCGCCGTAGCGTCAGTCACCAATCAGGATGATATGGTGGCCGGCCGCCAAGTTGATTAGGTTGTCCAGCTCGTCTAATAAGTCAAATAGTAGTGCACATGTGGGAGAGTAAATAGAGACGAAAGAGAAGTTTTGATTGCGAAGTGCACAGCACCGCCACAGTGAATGTGGAAGTGTAAACAGGGAACACCTCAAAAGGAGGATCCGGCGCAAGAACTAGTGTGCGCGGGTGAGATGGTTCAGAGAAGACGTCATCACCGGTCATGCTGCTGTGTACCATATAAGGGCCCGCCACCACCGGCCGGCAGAAAAAAGGAGGAAGAGAGGAAATGACTCGAGAATGAGTCTGTCGCACGCTGGGTGTGGTCAAGATTTATATGGAGGCAATGATATCTAGCAATGACACTATAAATAGATCGTATAAACGGTGGTTAAAGAAGCAGAAAAGGACTACATATGCAAGGCAGCTAGAGCATAAGGAGCATAGGGGAGAGGAACACAAAACAAAACAAAGGAAACAGGCTCTGGTGACGGGGCGGGACACCTCAGGCAAAAAATGCAGAAAGGGCCGAGAGCACCGCGATCGACAAACCCAATGATAGATATGAAAGATGTGAGCTTAAAAGTAGCCCTATAAGCGTGAAAAGCAAGCGGCAAGGACAGTACGCGAATCCTCTGGAGAGATAAGGAAAGAAGAGGATGAAGGAACAGCTGATGGCAAGTAACGCCTGTAACCGCTAAGATTGTGAAAATAGCAGTAAGAGGGCTCGTAAATTGCCCATGCATGCGAAACCTTCGCGAAACACTATGTGCTGGCTCGTGTCAGGTTGGAAAAGAAGAAAAAGTAGGTAGGGTAACTCTTCTAGAGTCGGCCCAGAGTATATATAACTGAAAAAGGATCAGAAAGGCATTGCCGGTAATAAAAGTGAAAAGGGAAAAATGACAAAGATATTGACACGATACACTGGTGTCAAAAGCTAGACAGCAGAAGCCTCTGCTGTCTAGCTTTTGACACCAGTGTATCCTGTCAATATCTGACTCAAACGATGACTGGCAACGAAACAAGAGCAATAATGCGAAAACTTTAAAGAAGATACCAGGGGTGATCCGAGTCACTAAAGTGACTCGCACGTCACTTTATTCACACATCAAGAAGCCCGTTTGCTCCTTTTTATAGATATACCTTATGAATAAAGTAACTAATGCTTTCTTTTTTTTTAAGAACCCGCATTTAATGTTTAACATCATGGAAAACTCTAGAAGCAGCTACAGTTTTGTAGTTGAATGGTCTCGTGGGTAACCTCTGTCGCCGTGCTGGCAGAGATAAACAAACCGTACAAATAGTAAAACAGTAAAACAGCTAGTTCCTGCTTTACGCATCGTCTGAGGTGTGGTGGTCCTACACGCACGGGGAAATCTAATGGAAAGCAGTGTAATCAGGGTTTATTTTTATTTAGGAAACAAATAGAAAGATCGACCAAGGAGCACGGTCCGTTGGGCAGAATAAATTTTTATGACTGCAAGAAAATCTCACATAATGCTTTAGTTAGAACGAGCACAGGGAAAGTCAACGTGGTTAAGCGTAGTCTACCAACCTCACTCATTTTCATTCCTTTTGTACTGTATGTCGCCTTCACAATTTCCTGTGAGTTCACTGCGAAGCACACCCAACCCTCAGTGTACCACTTTGCAGCAGATGGCTTCAACCATTTGACGCACGTGCTTGCTCACCGCCGGTTATGAGAGGCCGACGATCTGCTCATTGCTTATGGAGACTTGAAATCCTCCGAAGGAAAAGAAAATCGGAGCGCGCATGACACTTCCTGTCGCACCGACAGAGTGGTCGACCGCAAGCTTAATCACAGTTTATCGGCGAGTTTGTCGCACGACCATTCCGCTTTCGCATTTTCAAGTCAAAATAGGCGTCGGAACAACTAGCTGGCCAAGTAGAATGCACACCGCCGTTCGCCGTTGCCGCTTTAGCACCGCAACCACTACTACAAACCAGAGATGCCGCCCCTGTTTTCGCTCTAAAATGCTATGACCGGCTGATTGCATTCTACAGAAATAGTCTAAAACCATGTGCATAATTAGGTGTCCAACGCCATCTATTTTTGCCTCTTCGACGTAATAGCAGCATCCCTTGATGCAACATTTCAAGATGGCAGCGGCGACCAATAGGAGCCTGTGTTTTAGAGCGCTCTCAATTATAGATCGGCTCGCAATTCCGCCTTTCTATGGAACTGATGCATTAACACTGCATATATGCGTATTCTTCCATGCGTACGTGGTTTTCATAGCGGCGTCGTCGTTACTCGTTGTCGGCGGCGGAGGATATTCGTTAGTTCGCCGTATAGCAACCTCACCTCCAAAGGTTGCTACCTTTAGTTTCCCCTACGAGGGCTTGGGGATCTTCCTCGCACACTGTCATCGTAGCTGCGGCCTGGCGACGAAAAGCGGGCCCTGTATGGCGATGGGGACCTGAATCGACGGGTTTGTGGCGCCAACTCGCCGCTACGTAGGCAGTTCTCGATTTCTTGGTCGTTCACCGGGGCGGGGTCGTGGGGAGTCGACTGCAAATCCGCGGAGGCCGATTCGTCGGTACGGGCAGTGGCGCAGAATGTGGCCGGCCTCACCGCAGCGGAGGCATAATGGCCTGTTCGCAGTCCTACAGGCGTCGCACTTCCTGGGGCTTGTGGGTCGTTGATAGGCTTGGCGGGCGGGGGCCAAGGGGTGGCTTTCAGGAACAGGCCGGTAGCGGCGAGGGTTCGGAAAGTCATCACGTCGGGGCGGAGGGCGACGTAATGCACCAGCGTAGTTCATCGCTGTTGCCTCTTGTGCTGGAACAGTCGCAGCCGTCGCTTCAGGAACGCCCAGCGCCTGCTGGACTTCTTCACGGACGACATCCGCGAGCGTCGCCACCTGGGGTTGTTGCGATGATGGCTGCATTCGGCAGAGCTCTTCTCGCACGATCTCCCGGATGAGGTCACGAAGGTTCTCTCCACTTGCAGATGCGCTGGGGTAGTGGCTTGAGTAGTCTGGCTGAAGTGGCCGCTCGTAGTGGCGCATCTGGGTGTACAACGTCCTCTCGATGGCAGACGCTTCCGTTTCAAATTCCGCCACTGTTTTTGGCGGATTTCTTACAAGATTTCCAAAAAGCGATTTTTTGGCGCCTCGCATTAAATGTTTGACTCTCTCACCTTCAGTCATGTTAGGGTTGGCGCGGCGAAAGAGGCGCTTCATCTCCTCAATGTACGCCAGGACAGACTCGTTAGGAAGTTGCAGTCTTGACTGAAGGAGGGCCTGAGCTCTTTCCTTTCGGACGATGCTTGAAAAGGCAGTCAGAAACGCTTCCTTGAAAGTCTCCCAATCCTTCATAGTTGCCTCATGATTTTCGAACCAAACTCGGGCATGTCCTTGAAGAACAAAGTAGACTTGCCTAAGTTTCGCGGCGTCATTCCAGCCGTTGAAATCTGCCACACGGTCGAAAAGGTCCATCCAATCTCCCGCATCTTCATCCGGTAGTCCATGGAAGCAGGGGGGCTCCCGGGGTTGGAAGAAAACCGGTGCTGTAGGCTGGGCCATTGTCAGCGTCGATGCCTTCCACGATCGAATGGGGTCAGGCAGCAGACCGTGTTCGGGTTGTAGGCCTTGAAGTCGGCGGCTGGCTCGGTGACCTGTAGGCTGGTCTTCCAGGGCGACAGGAACACGGCTTGGGTCTTCCTTTGAAGGATCAAAGGCAGCACCTCCACCAGATGTCACGTAGTGGTGACGAGGTCGATGACACAATTGAAGGGTCGATGATTGCACTAAAGAAACTGTTTATTTGGGCTGACTTGCGCCCGCAAAAGAACTAAGCAACTCGGCGGCGGCGATGGAAACAAACGTGCTCGTCGATCGTCGAACAAAGAATCCCCGTCACACTCGGCAACGCTCAATTTAAAGGCTGCACAGAACAATCTAGATAACGTCGCAAGTAGCTACCAGCACGGGCTGGAACATTGTGGAAAGACACCCGAGTGGCCGGAACCTTCGAGACAGATCTCGGTGCATCTTGTGCTACAGCAAAACTGATAAAGGTGTGACTCGCGGCGTCGAGCATTAACAAACAAAGATTACGGAACTGATATGCGGTCCAGAATCAGAGTGATAAGCCTGTATGCCGGCGGCTGTTAAAAAACAACAAATACTGTTTTGAAGGTTTCGCGGCAATATATATATGTGTGTGTGTGTGTGTGTGTGTGTGTGTTCATATCTGCGACTGAAGAGCCTTCAACTCGAAAGTGCTACGAAGAAGCGTTTCGTATTTCCAACGAGAATATGATCGAGCATAACTGAAACACATCGCTGACCACCGAAATATGCATCGATAATCTCATGTAAGGCGATACTTCCTTGAGTGTTTACATATGCAGAACGCTTAGTCGCAAGTGCATTCATGGGCGTTGCTGCTCTGCTGAGAGCATGTGAGGGTAAAAGAGGCTGTATGACAGTCATTGCTACGTCAGATGTCTCTGTATACAGCAATAATTACATGCGTTCTAAGACGACAAAATGTCCAGCACTATTAGGATATTCTGTTATAGGGCTGCAAAAAACCGATTCGTTATGAAGGTACGAGACATTGGTGACCTCTCCTGATAGCCAGGAAAAAGATTGAGCCTGTTTAAAGGGCAATCGGTTAACTACAGCCACATTTTGTACACCTGAGAAAGAGATAAAGTGCAAAATAGCAGTTATGTTAGATGAGGAAAATATGACCCAGTGAAACAAGAACTTGCTGTGATGTAGTGGTTAAAGTATTCTGCTATGGTGCGGAAGGACGCTAGTTCGAACCCTTGTGTGAGTTAGTGTGTGCGTTAGAAAAGCCGATGTCGCCGTTGTAGTTATAACGCGAAAGTCAGGAGAAAGTAAAGAAACAATAAAGGCTCTGCGGAAACCTGCAGAGCGTGGCGTGAGGCGAGTACGCAACCACTCTGCCACGAACCACATTGCTTCTCTGAGAATAAAGGTGGACCTAATATATGCATTACCTTATGACTGTCAGCTAATGTTTAAGTGCGTCATTAGAAAGTAACTAATTACGGAGGTAATAGTTAAGAGAGTAGCAAAGAACATTTCCGATTTGCTTGCCTGCGATACGGCGCCCGCCGAGCGTAGTTTTCCACGACTCCTCTCACACTGCCGTCAGTGCCTTGGCAATAGCTTTGGTACCATCGTCTGTGGTTTTACCGAAGGTGGCCGGTCTCCTCTTCGAGTTGGTACGATAACGAACGACTCTGCATGATGCTGGCAGATGAGCGTGCGAGTAGCACGCGTGCAAACACGCCGTCATCATTTTTAGCCAGAACGAAAGCTGCCACGGTGGTCGGCGAGAGGCATCTCTTGTGGTGCATAACGAATGGAATCTATGTATGTATCAGTTTTTTCAATGATCTCGCTACAGAATTTGGATATCGGATTACAGGTCAGTGTGAATTACTCGTCCGGGAGTCTCAAGAATTGAGATAACAAAAGGGTAGCGTGTGTTTTTTTTTTAATTTTTCAAACATCATTTAATTAGGAAGCTAATGGCAAGCCGTAAAGTGCATGCAGTTGTCCCAACCCTCCTCCCCCCACCCCCTTCCCATACACAAGGCATGTGTCGCGGAGGCTTCACTCGATGGGCGCTCCCTCCACTCCAGCAGTTTTTAATAACCTCCTTGCTTAAGGCTGGTTTTTAACCGCGAACTACTTTCAAGTTGCTCAGAGTGCCTACACTGTTAGCAGACTCTAAGCTCTGCAGATATAGTCTGCCCCGTTTACCTGTGCTCGGTTTCCATAGCAATTTAGACAATCAGCCCCGACAGGGTCGTAAGGAAGTTCACTATTCTCTGTTTGCGTGAACGTTGATCCAGCAGCAGGTCATTACCCTCTCATATTCACTCTTCATGAGTCGCCTGCCTATCGAGTGCGCAAGGGGCCACGCATCCCAAAACAATGGCCTCTGTCACTGTTTCCCATGCTTGTTTGTTTTTACGTCGCGGTTTTTAGCTCTTCCATACACCTATTATTTCACATTCTCTCTGATTGATTCTGTTGCCTTCGAGTTGTGACATTAAAAAAAAGGATGATTAAGCATAATAGATTGAAGTCAATAAGAGAAAGCTGTTTTCTGCAGCTCAGTGCAGATGCATAGAAGTTCTCTTAACCTACTGTGAACCAGAAAATGCTATATTTTTGTGCAGGGTTTAACTGGCGCCATAACTAAAGCTCACGAATTTTAAAGCAGAATTCGATCAAAGCGTATAGATCAGTAGTGATTTCAAAGATGTCCTGCAGAGCAATACAGCCTTTGAATTTAGGGACTTGTTCCTGTTGAGTGCATGTGCTTCGAATTGTTAGTTATAAACCCAGAGATCATCCACAGACAGCGATGGATGCCTTGTTGCACAAATACAGAAGCAGGTATTGCACATGAATTGCCTTTTTCTGAAGACACTGCACTCTGCAGAAATAATTGCAACTTACACAGGTGATGCTGCTAAACAGGAGGGAAGAAAAAAAAGATGCTGTGCAAGAAAATGCAAACGGGCTGGAATTTAGTTTCGTGTTAAGGTTGTCTAGCATCAGGGGTGTGTGTGTGTGTTTCACTCTGTGGAAGGATGATTTTTCTCATGGCGCAGGAGAGGAGCGCGTGACAAACCCAACGACGGTAGCGTCTCCAAGTGTGAAAATTGAAGATAACATGGAGACTGCCCCCAACTGCCGAGACGAAGTGAGCTCTGGCAAAACATTTGCTGAGCACGATGAGGCACCATACTTGCAGACTTCATCGACAAGCAATCTCGGTGCTACCATGGCAACGAGGCCAAAGACGGCCGGGACCAAGATAGGGTGCAAAAAGACTGGAAGTTCTGGCAGGAAAACAGCACGGAAGTCCACTTTGGTTGACGGACCTCCTCTCAAGAGGGAGAGGGGAGCACGTTCTCTGGCTGTGCCGCTGCGCAAGACTTCGGCCGACGACTTCGGTGGAGATGTGACCTGGTGCAAGCAGTGCCGGAAGAGGCTCAATCCACCTGAGATAACGTTCTTCGGGGTAAGCAGGGTCATTTTGCATTCACCGTTCACTAATAGTGCAGAAACTCTTAGCAAGGGCCATGTGACCAACCACACAAGTGTCAAGACATCAACTAGCTCCAGCCCCATCTTATACTCCATCTCAGTAGTGCCTTTCAGCACACAAATCCTCTGATGAACACAGAGGTGACATTCTGACGCTGCGAAATGACAGTATAAAATGGCTGTATGAGCACTTGGGGTAACATGTGCACAATTATGAGATTTTATTTCAGATGGAGCCTTAACGTAGTACGTTCGCATTAATGTCTTGTTTCTTGAGTTTAGAGATCGCGACCCTCGCATGTGATAAAATTGTGTTGGCAACATGACGGCCAGCATTGAAGGTGGACATCTCGCTTCCAAGTGAACTCGCTGGTCTTAGGAGTTTTCAGTGAATTCGTTGATCATAAACAGTTCATCTGGCTTTCACTTGGCCATATGTCACCTTCAGAAACATTTCTGAGTGCAATTTTTTTATTTAGACTGATAATTATGCCTCACTTTAGCGAAAAGAAGAAAATCGACTCATTGACAAAAATAGTTTCCGTCTGAAAGATCAAATTTCGCCACTAAATTGTCGCCGTCGGGTTTGCACGCATATGTTAAACTAAATAGGATGTGACAAGCATCGTAACATCACCCAAAATGTCATTCTAAAACTTAAAGAAACGCTAGTGGAAGTCGAACATTTGGGGCTATGTTTGCTGTCACTTCACTCTTGAAGAAAAGGCTTTAGATGTACTGCATTGATCCTAACATGTTTGCAGAAAGTTGGACATTGTGTATACGGGTATCATCTCTTTCGCCATCTGCTTTCGTGGTTTTGTGTATGGATGGGCCATGAAGTTTGCCCCAAAAAAAGTTTATAACGTAGATAAATTTCAAGAAGTTTCAAGAAAAGATTAAGCTGCCAATTTTCGCAGAGCCTGTGGCTCGTTTCCGAGTAAAAAAATGTTCAACTATTACCTCAAGTTTATCTCAATTCTGATTTCTCTTTTATTCTAGGGAGACTGCGAAGGTGCAGTGGAAGAGACAATTGCCCTCATCGACCCAATACTCACATCATCACTGTGCAAAAAGGACGCTCTCACAGAGCAGCCTCAGTTTAAGATCACGCAGTTCACTGTTTATGACAAACACAACCATATATGCGCATTCGACGATGGTTTGATAGAAGCAGACATCATGCTTTTCATGAGTGGTTACGTCAAAAGCATTTGCGCGGAGAACCCTTCCATCCAGGATGGCATAGCCGTTGCAAGGGTGGGACCCATTGTGTCCTGGTGGACCGCTGGCTACGACGGTGGCTCTAATGTGGTGCTAGGCCTAACTACTCAGTTCGCTGAGTACATACTCATGGATCCCAGCGCTCAGTACGAGCAGTATATTAAGCGCATGCGTGAGAAGACGTACCTCGCCAAAGGCATCCTTGAAAAGCTGATCGAGTCTGACGGCGCCGTGTCATTTGAAAACATGATGAACCACCTCGAATCTTTGCATGACCTGCCGTCAGATATCGGGCCATTCTCGCTAGAGTCAGTGCATAAGCACTCGCAGTTCCTGCTGGACCATATTCAGGCTTACGACTCTGCCGGCATTGTTGGTGAGGACACGCCACTTCTGAACAGCCCGTTTATCTACGAGCTCATGCGCGTTACTGGCGCAGTTATGAAAGAAGCCAGCAAAGGCAGTAGCCATCCCCCGGGACTGAGGAAGAAGGGTAAAAAAGATTTGATATCTGTGTTTGTGATGCCACTTGTAGCCAAAACGCTGGAAGAGCTATTTGAAGGCAGGGAAAATTCCGCAAGGATAATAAACGCCCCAAGGAAGAACAGATGCGGCTTGTGTGAAGCATGTCAGGCTCCAGATTGCATGGTTTGCACATTCTGTCGCAACATGAAAAAGTATGGAGGAAGTGGCACTATGAAGCAATGCTGCATCCGCAGGCAGTGCCAGCAGAGAGATCCGTGTGACAGTAAAGACCACTTGGGCTTGGACTCCATGGATCGCGAAGTTTTGAGGCTTCCCAGGGAGCCCTTCCTCAAAAGGGAATTTTTTAGAGAACCCAGCTGTAAATATTTTCACCTAGAAAAACATGAAGCCACTGTAGAGAGGAACGTATTTTCATCTTGCAGTTTAGCAACTGGGCTAAACGTGCGCGTTGGAAACGACATACTCATCAAGTCCTCGTCACCTGGCAAACACTACCTTGGCCGAGTGATGCAACTTTATGAAGATAGGGAAGGTGGGAAATTTGCACATCTGCTATGGTTCAGGCGATATGAAGAGACCGTCCTGGGCAGTTCTTTTGCTGGTGACCGGGGCGAAGTCTTTTTGACGATGGAGTGTGAAAGCGTGCCTTTGGCAGCTGTGGCGGACGTCTGTTGTGTTGTTATTTTAGCCGGTGAAGATGCGGTCGTGCCTGGTTCGATTGAAAAAAGGCGGTTCTACTGCAGATTTCTTTGCGACGTCGCGACCTGCACTTTCACGGAACTGGAGTCTGTAACGTTGGACTGTAAGTGTACCCTTCCCCAATCCACGACACCAAAGCTTCGACGTAATGACTGCGTTTTTGTAAATCCTGATGCTGTTCTTTTACCTCAGAGATCACAGTTAAATGCTACAGCCATTGAAGCTTCATCAGAAGAGTTGACAGAAAGGTACCGAAAAGCTTTGCGTCCACCGCACATAGCGGATCCTGCATTGCCTCACCCATACCGCATCTGTCGTGTTAGCAATGCCTCCTGCTCAGGTAAAGGCCAGGAATCAGTCCTGGTTCAGCCCTTTTACAGGGACAGCGAGGTCCATGACACCTCCAGGGACAGTGTCCGTTTGTTTCTTTCAACAAAGACATTTTCTATTGCCGCCAAAGAGATTATTTCTCCCTGCGAAGTGGTGTACAGCGAAGGTGGATGTGTGGGAAACTGTTTTGACATGGTCCAGCCCCCGTTCTATTTTTCACAGTGCTATGACGTCGAAACGGGAACATTTTCCAAACCATCTCCCGAGGAGCAGAACATTGGCCTCAGTCTCGTTTCTGGAGTAGGAAAGTCACACAGAACCCTCAAGAGTGTCGACGTCTATGGTGGCTGCGGGGGCCTATCTTTCGGTCTAACTGAAGCTGGTGTAGCAAGTCCCGTACTTGCAGTCGGCGATAACGTTAATCATCTGACCACATTCAGCAAGAACTTCCCTGAGACGATAACCCCTCACGTGTGTCCTTCTATGGTGCTGAAGCAGCTCAATAGTGGCGGGATGAGCGAATTTCTTGGCGATATTAAGAAAGAAGAGATTGACTTGGTTTGCGGAAGCCCGTCCTTCGAATCTCAGAGGAGCTGCCGATTTTCACTGGGTTGCGACAAACAGGGGCTTAGAAATTCTCAATTAGTCACGTTTCTCGGGTTCTGCGCCTTCTTTGACCCTGCATACGTCATTCTTGTTGTCGAGAGGCGCTCCGTTCGCTATCATAATGGTGACAGCCTTTGCCTGGCTTTCAAGTGCCTTCTGGATCTTGGTTACCAGACGTCGTGCAGCATGTTACAGGACGGCTGCTATGGCATGCCGCAGAGACACCGACGCCTCGTCATACTGGGTGCCAAACGCGGACGAGCCAAGTTGCCTGTTTTTCCTTTACCGACACATACTTTCTATGTTCCGGAGCGCCACCTGTCTTTTGCCGTGGATGGTCGCGCCTACTCCAGTCCTCTGAATTTGACCCCTGCCGCGCCGTACCAGAGAACAACTCTGAGGGATGCGATTGGTGACCTCGGTGATCCTGAGAAGAAGCTCGGCGGATACCTATCAGACTTCTCTCGTTTTCACCAACGGTACTGTGCAGTTGACTACGACTGTTACAAAAAGATGACACCTTTGTCTCAGGCCAGGATCACAGCAATCCCCAAGGTCCCTGGCTCGGACTGGCGCGACCTCCCGAATCGGGAGGTTAAGCTGAGTGATGGCACCACGGCCTATCGCCTCATCTACACGCACCTGAGTTCGGCAAGCCCTT
This sequence comes from Amblyomma maculatum, assembly GCF_055883805.1. Taxonomy (NCBI): domain Eukaryota; kingdom Metazoa; phylum Arthropoda; class Arachnida; order Ixodida; family Ixodidae; genus Amblyomma; species Amblyomma maculatum. The sequence continues at coordinate 3,670,381 of NC_139352.1, read as the reverse complement.
ACATGCGCCGGCGCGGGGTGTGCGCGTGCGCCGAGAACGACAATGCTCTATGTGACCCCATGTACCGCCAAGAGAACACACTCATCCCTTGGAGCTTGGTGCACACAGGACATCGTAACGACCAGTGGAGCGGTGTCTACGGTAGACTGCAGTGGGACGGTTACCTGCACGGTGTTGTGGCGAACCCTGAGCCACTGAGCAAGCACGGACCTGTGATCCACCCTGATCAGGACAGGGTCATAAGCGTGCGGGAATGCGCAAGAATTCAAGGATACCCGGATGACTTCGAATTTGTGGGCCCTCTGCATGAGCAGTACAAAATGATCGCAATGAGCACGGCTCCTTTGCTAGCAGTGGCGCTTGGCAAGGAAATCGCCAAGGTTCTGAAGTTAGAAGACATTCGCTAATTTTTTGTATCAAATAGTTTTGTTTTTGTTTTTTAGTCATGCTTGGTAAGCATTTCATATGGCGAAATTTACACTATTATTACACATGAGCGCTTTTATATTTCATGTGAGACATACGTTTTGGTTGCGGTTATTGCGCCGCCAATAAGTGCATCATGGTGCAACCAATATTTGCACGTATCCAGCACCCGAAAGTCTTCCCTGTATGTGCCTGACGCTTTTGTTTTGTTTAAACTATGTTGGTAGATCGCCATCGTCCCTGTTTTTTGACTGAGGTTATTCTCACTTGGAATTTGTGCGTGCTTGTGCTGTGCGCCATGAACGAGTCCTTAATGCAGCCTCAGAGCGATGTTATTGTTATTTATTATTCTATAGCAGCTGTTTTGTGCAGTTTTCTTCCTTCTCGGCTGCTTTAGTTCATTTGGACACTTTATGCAGTTCTACCAACTAGCCCTGATGAGCTACATCAACTGCCCGTTGTTGCAACCATAGCTCTGATGGCTTGAACACCAGAGCAGCACCCACTATTTTATAAGTATCTGTTTCACTATTGATCTTTTCATTGACTTTCAAATTCCTGACTGGTAGGAGTGGATCTTTGATGCAAGTCTCTACTTGCTTGGCAGCTTGACCTTGGCTTTGTGCGCGGTTTAGCTAATTATTACGAGCATCATTTCTTGTGCGAAGTTTGAACTGTAGCTACTTGTAGATGGTGCTTCAGGTTAAAATAGTTTATTTTGCACTCTACCCGTTTATACGGATATGTTGAAGTAGTACTGACTTACTGCCATGACTGGTTGTTTTTTATGTATATTTTTTTCTTGTTGGGTAACAGCTAGCCCAACTTGGTAATTGTATTGTAAAGCGTGGTTTCACCAATAAATTTTTTAGTCATGTTGCGAATTTTGTCATTACTGGTCTTTCCTGTACCTGTCTGCATTGCATATTATCCTGAAGATAGCTTTGGCAAGCATGTAGCTTTAGATACCATTGGTCATGAACATTGTTTAAAGGAACAAACTTTGAGCAGTAATATTTTGATTACTCCATGACAATGTGTTCTAAGCGCAGGTCTTTCAAATTTCTAGCTAGCTTACCTCTTTGCGCATGATGATATCCAAAAGATGGCGTCAAATTTAACCATGAAATAAAATTTGCAGTTTTGTTTACAAAGTTTGTCTTCTCATATTGCTTACAACTGAATGTGGGCATGTTAGAAACACTGCAGTGAAGAAATTATGAACCACCCTGGATTTTTAAAGTACGCTGGCATTGTAGCGCATGTGGGCAGCTATGCATATCACTTGCATCGAATTGCATTTCTAGATAGAGGCGTTATTGACTTTATGTTGCTTCTTTGGACTCTACTTGATTCGTACAATTAGCATTGCTATTGAGGCAGCTTTACAGGTGCCAAGGTCTGGACCAGCTCAATGTGGTGTGATTCTGATGGATTCAAAATCCACTCATCAAAGTTACGTACCCCTGCATGTATGCATGAACGGGCCTTTACAATTTAGAACATTATATTACATGCTGTCCAGTGTACAACGTGGAAAGGCCTGTGTTTGCTTCCCTGAAGAAGACAGGAGCCTCTCATTATACACTTCAGGACATTGACTATCCCACAAGGAAACCATTCAAGTAAGAAAGGAGGCTTCACGTCCTCATTTAGAGTGAAAAGCTCTGCTGCTCCATGTCATCTATGGTCAAGTTTGGCGAGCGTTTTACCGCAGGTGCGGCGCGGGGAGCCGGTGATGTTCCTTTATTTTTTTTTACTAACACCTGGCAAACTCGCTGCGAAGAGGTGCTGCACGCGCTTGTCCAGTTGCACCGCTCTGATACCACATGACCAGGCGAAAGTGTAACAGGTACTTCACTTCTCGTTCGCCGGCTCCGTCGTAATACCACGCCGCGAACTTTTTAAATCTTTATTTTTTCCTGTTCGACAGCCGCTGGCATGCGGCCTTATTCTGGCGCGCTTATCAATTCAGTATCCCGTGTTTGTTGATGCTCGTTGTCGCGATACGACGCGTTATCATTTTCTTTGTCGCGAACGATGCGCCGAGACTTGTCTCGAAGCTTCCGATTACTCGCGTGTTTCTACAATGTTCCAGGTTGTGCTAGCAGCAGTTTGCGACGTTGTCTAGATTGTTCCAAGCAGCCTTTAAATTGAGCGTTGACGAGTGCGACGGACATTCTTTGTTCGACGATCGACGAGCACGTTTGTTGCTGTCGCCGCCGCCGAGTTGCTTAGTTCTTTTGCGGCCGCAAGTCAGCCTAATAAAGAGCTTCTTCAGTGCAATCACCGACTCCTCATTTGTGTCATCGACCTTGTCACCATCACGTGACATCTGGCGGAGGTGCTGCCCTTGATCCTTCAAGCGAAGACCCCAGCCTTGTTCCTGTCGCCCTGGAAGACCAGCCAAAAGGTCATCGAGCCAGCCGCCGACTTCAAGGCCTACAACCCGAACACGGTCTGCTGCCTGACCCCGTTCGACACCGGAAGGCATCAACTTCAAAAATGGTCCAGTCAATAGCACCAGTTTTCTTGGTGCAGCTCCAGGAGCCCACCATCTTCCGAGGACTTCCCACTGAAGATGCGAACTGGATGGACCTCTTCGACCGTGTGGCAGAATTCAACAGCTGGAATGACGAAGCGAAGGTAAGGCGTCTATTTTGCTCTTAAGGATCTGCCCGTATATGGTTCGAAAATCATGAGGCAGCTTTGAAGGATTGGGAGATCTTCAAGAAAAATTTTGACTGCCTTTGCAAGTGTCGTTCGGAAGGAAAGAGCCAAGGTCATCCTTCAATCAATACTTCAACTCAAACGAGCCCGTCCAGGTCTACATAGAGGAGGTGAAGCGCCTCTTTCGCCGCGCCGACCATAACATGACCGAAGGTGAGAGAGTGAAATTTTTAATGCGAGGCGTTAAAGAGCCGCTTTTTGCAGGACTTGTCCGGAACCCGCCGAAAACTGTGGATGAATTTGAAAGTGAAGCATCGACTATCGAGAAGACGTTGGACACCCGGATGCGCCACTATGAGCGACCATTTCAACTGGACTACTCAAGCCGCTACCACAGCGCATTTGCAAGCGGAGGAAGCCTTCGCGACCTCATCCGTGAGGAACTTCGTCGCTTACTGCCATCATTCCAACAACCCCAGGTAGCGACGCTCGCGGACGTCGTCCGTGAAGAAGAAGTCCAGCAGGCGCTGGGCATTCCTCAAGCGACGGCTGGGACAGTTCCAGCACAAGAGGCAACAGCGATGAACTACGCTGCTGCATTACGTCGTCTTGCGCCCCGACGTGATGACTTTCCAAACCCTCGCCGCAACCGTCCTGTTCCTGAAAGCCACCCCTTGGCCCCCGCCCGCCAAGCCTACCAACGACCCACAAGCCCCAGGAAGTGCGACGCCTGTAGGACTGCGAACAGGCCAATATGCTTCCACTGCGGTGAGGCCGGCCACATCCTGCGCCACTGCCCGTACCGACGAATCGGCCTCGGCGGATTTGCAGTCGACTCCCCACGACCCCGCCCTGGTGAACGACCAAGAAATCGAGAACTGCCTACGTAGCGGTGAGTTGGCGCCACAAACCCGTCGATTCAGGTCCCCATCGCCATACAGGGCCCGCTTTTCGTCGCCAGGCCGCAGCTACGATGACAGTGTGCGAGGAAGATCCCCAAGCCCTCGTAGGGGAAACTAAAGGTAGCAACCTTTGGAGGTGAGGTTGCTATACGGCGAACTAACGAATATCCTCCGCCGCCGACAACGAGTAATGACGACGCTGCTATGACACCCACGTACTTGGGAAGACGCCCTCGACACGCCCAGACTTCAAGGTGACACCGCCGCTACGCCCGACATCAACGTCCAAGACGACACGATCAAACTTCAAGCTACCACTGCCGCCCAGCGAAGTGACGAAGGTGTGCCACGGCCGCTACCTCAGCACGAGACGAAGCAGAGATCGAACACCGAAACCAACGTGCAATACTAGGATGCGAACAAGCGACCTTGAGATTGCTGTCGACGGACGCATGGTTACCGCCCTAGTGGACACCGGTGTCGACTACTCTGTCATCGGTGGAGCTTTCGGCGCCTAGCTCAAGAAAGTGACGACCACTTGGGACGGCCCGCTAATCCAAGCGGCTGGTGGTAACCTTATTACGCTACCGGGGCGATGCACCGCAAGGGTTACAGTAAATGGACGTACCTACCCTACCAGCTTCGTCGTCCTACAGCACTGTTCCCGCAATGTAATTCTGGGCATGGATTTTCTGAACGAACATCGAGCGATCATCGACCTCCGATCCAAACTCATCAAGCTATCGACCGACAAAGCCACACCTGCTACGAGAACTTCGACGCATCACGTCTCTCTCAACGTCCTCGACGAAAAATTGACCGCACCGCCCCGATGAAGCGTCATCGTCCCTGTGGTTACAACAGGAGTCGAAATCACGGAAGGGGTTGTCGAAGGAAACACTCAGTTGTTACTGGATAGAGTACTTGGCATCGCAAGAGGCATCGTCCGTTTCCGTCATGGACAAGCTGATGTGCTCGTCACGAACTTCACCGACTAATACCGGCACCTGAACAAGGGCATGACGATTGCTTTCCTTGACGAGCTAGCGGAAACCCGAGAAGTCTTCGCCCTCCCCAGTCAACTTGAAGGTGATTTACCCAACCGAGCCAAGCAGCCCAATTTCGACATTAACCCAGCGCTCCCCCGAGACAAACAAGAGCGGACTCGCACTCTTCTTGAAAACTACAGCGAGTGCTTTTCTTCAGCGTCTAAGGTGCGACAACCTCCGTTGGCAAAGCATCGCATCATCCCAGACGAAAACACTCGACCGCTATGTCAAAGCCCCTACCGTGTATCGCCACGAGAAGGCCAGGCCATACGCGACCAGGTTGAGGAAATGCTGCGTGATGACGTGATCTAGCCATCCAACAGCAGCACCAGTCGTTTTGGTGAAGACGACACATTTCGCCTCTGCGTCGATTACCGCCGCTTGAATAGCATAACTAAGAAGGATGTCTACCCACTTCCCCGCATTGACGACACACTGGACCGGCTCTGCAATGCAAGGTACTTTTCATCGATGGACCTGAAGAGCGGATATTGGCAAATTGAGGTCGACGAAAGAGATCGCGAGGAGACAGCATTCATCACATTGGACGGCCTTTTCGAGTTCAAGGTGATGCCATTTGGCCTCTGCTCCGCACCAGCGACGTTTCAATGAGTAATGGACACTGTGCTGGCGGGCTTGAAGTGGAAGATTTGCCTGGTATACTTGGATGATGTCGTTGTCTTCTCGCCAAACTTTGAGGACCACCTGAAACGGCTGCAGACAGCGTTGGAAGCCATTAAATAATCTGGACTAACGTTAAAACCAGGGAAGTGTCACTTCGCCTACGAGGAACTGCGGTTCCTAGGTCACATCGTTTGCGAGGATGGTGTTCGGCCAGACCCGGAGAAAACAGCTGTAATCGCACAATTTCCACTGCCTGCTGACAAGAAAGCCGTGCGCAGGATCATTGGGCTGTGCGCTTATTATCGACGATTTGTCAGAACGTTTTCGCGCACCGCCGAACCGTTGACGCAGCTCACAAAGGCTGACGTACCCTTTAAATCGGAAGCGCCGCAAGGAGCAGCCTTCGACGAACTTAAGCGCCGCCTGTAGTCCCCTTCTGTCCTTGGCCACTCGCGCCGAGACCGAAATTCACACCGACGCAAGCAGTTTGGGCCTCGGAGCTGTTCTCGTCCAGAAGAGTTCCGGACTGGAGAAAGTAATTGCTTACGTTAGCAGGTCCCTTATTAAAGCCGAAGTCAATTGACGACCGAGGAGTGCCTTGCTATCATCTGGGCCAATATCTAAGTTCCGTCCATACCTATACGGTCGACCATTCAAGGTGGTAAGTGACCACCACGCGCTCTGCTGGCTGGCTAATTTGAAAGACCCCTCCGGCCGCCTTGCCCGATGGAGCCTAAGACTTCAAGAATTTGACGTTATAGTAGTCTATAAGTCGGGCCGCAAGCATTTAGACGCAGACTGCTTATCCCGCGCTCCGAAGGACGATGACGATGCCTTGGACCAGTAAGCGCCAGCAGCTTTGCACAACAGCGATCAGATCATCATCTGAAAGACCTAGCAGATTACTTGGAAGGCAAGACCGCTTCTCCTCCTGCTGTGTTTAGGCGTCAGTTGCCATCGTTCGCCTTAATCAATGACGTCATCATAAAGGAAAACTTCGCTCCCAACAAGACAGCGCAGCTTCTTGTCGTGCCTAAAAACCTCAGACAGGAAATTCTTCATGCGTTGCACGACGAGCCAACAGCAGAGCACCTCAGTTTTGCGCGCACGTTGCATCGAATCCAGGAGAAATACTACTGGCCGCGACTGCCTGCCGACGTTGCCCATTACGTAAAAACGTGCCGTGAGTGCCAGCGACGCAAGACGCCGCCGATCAGACCAGCTGGGCTACTGAACCCGATACCGCCCCCAACCCTGCCCTTTCAGCAAATTGGGATGGATCTTATCGACCCCTTTCCATCTTCATCTGCGGGTAACAAGTGGATCATCGTGGCCACCGACTACCTTACCCGATACGCCGAAGCAAAAGCACTGCCCAATGGTACTGCGGCAGAAGTCGCAAACTTTTTTGTCGAACAATTTCTCTTGCGACACGGCGCCCCAGAAGTCCTCATCACGGACAGGGTAACGGCATTTACGGCAGAGCTGACGCAAGCCATCCTAGAATACAGTCATAGAAAGCATCGACGAACTAGTGCGTGCCATCCCCAAACAAAAGGACTTACGGAGCGTTTCAACAAAACTATTGCGGCTATGATCGCAATGTACGTCGATGCCGAGCACAAGACATGGGACGCCATTCTACCCTACGTCATCTTCGTTTATAATACCGCCGAAACAACCAGGTAGACCCCGTTCAGCCTCGTGTACGGCAGGGAGCCCACGACGACGCTTGACGCAATGCTGCCACACGTAACCGATGAGGATAACCTGGACGTCGCCGCCTATCTCCAACGTGCAGAGGAAGCGCGAAGACTCTCCTAAATGCGCATTAAAGATCAGCAACGAACAGACGCCCTACGTTACAACTTACGACGACGTGATGCTGAGTACAAGCAGGAGATCAAGTCTGGGTTTGGACGCCGATTCGCCGCCGCGGACTGAGGGAAAAGCTTTTACGTCGATACTTCGGCCCCGAAAAGGTGCTTCGCCGACTAGGACAATTGAACTACGAGGTCGCTCCCGACGGCCCGGTAGCATCGTAGCAGCGCCGAGTGCATCCAGAAATTGTGCATGTTGTACGCCTTCAGCCGTATTATGCGCGCTAAAGGCTGATCATGTTTGCTTTGCAATGTTTATGTTAATTCATGTCTGTTTATTTTGAAACATCGAGGCGATGTCTTTTTAAGGGGGGGGGGGGGGGAGGGTAATGCCGCGAACTGTTCAACTCTTCATTTGTTCCTGTTCGACAGCCGCTGGCATGCGGCGTTATCATTGTTATTCTGGCGCGCTTATCAATTCTGTATCCTCTGTTTGTTCATGCTCGTTGTCGCGATACGACGCGTTATCATTTTCTTTGTCGCGAACGATGCGCCGAGACCTGTCTCGAAGCTTCCGATCACTCGCGTATGTTTCTACAATGTTCCAGGTTGTGCTAGTAGCAGTTTGCGACGTTGTCTAGATTGTTCCGAGCAGCCTTTAAATTGAGCGTTGACGAGTGCGACGGACATTCTTTGTTCGATGATCGACGAGCACGTTTGTTGCTGTCGCCGCCGCCGAGTTGCTTATAGTTCTTTTGCGGGCGCAAATCAACCCAATAAAGAGTTTCTTCAGTGCAATCACAGACTCCTCATTTGTGTTATCGACCTTGTCACCACCACATGACAATATGCTGTCCAGTGTACAACGTGGAAAGGCCTGTGTTTGCTTCCCTGAAGAAGATAGGAGCCTCTCATTATACACATCAGGACATTGACTATCCCGCCAGGAAACCATTCAAGTAAGAAAGGAGGCTTCACGTCCTCTTTTAGAGTGAAAAGCTCTGCTGCTCCATGTAATCCATGGTCAAGTTTGGCGAGCGTTTGACCTTGACCGCAGGTGCGGCGCAGGGAGCCGGTGATGTTCCTTCCGGCAAACTCGCTACGAAGCGGTGCTGCTGCACGCGCTTGTCCAGTTGCAGCGCTCTGATACCACATGATCAGGCGAAAGTGTAACAGGTACTTCGCTTTTCGCTCGCCGGCTCCGTCGGTGTAATACCACGTGACTAGGAATTGCTTCGCCAGCGGTTTCTCCTGGAGTTTCGCCTTGGATGTAACGTGCGCTGGACTGAGTGCACATTAACTCTGCGGCGTCGTCGTCAAATCATCCAGCAGGGCTTTCCGCTCTGTGTATCTAGGTTTAGAAGGGTTAAATGTCTCAAATTTTAAAATTCCTGCAAGACTCGCATCTTCACTCCGCATGGTAACAGCTGGAATGGATTATGCTACGCATTGAGTGATTGGGTGCATAGTGGTGTATATCGGCCAGGTCTTATTTGTGTGCTTCATTTATGGACGTTATTTTAATATAATTGTTGCTACGGTGGAGCACTTGCTGGCAGAATACACAAGGCTAATCCCGCTTGTAACAGCCTCAGCCTCTCAGTTTATTGATTAGAAAGGCAGAGGTCGGTCGGAAAGATGAACATCTGGCCAGCTGCTCTACGATGGAGAAGTGATGATTGTTATGTTTGGATATTATCGGAGAGACTGACGATACGGATCAGCCCAGTTGTGAACAGAAAAGGAACTAAGGTGTACTGTGGATTGACCTTGGTTTGCTGTTACACAGGTGGCGCTGGCTGTGGAGCCTTGTTAGGAGTGAGGCGGCCACGTAGAGATGGAGCGACAGGATGAGAAGTCGAGTTGCTGTTGTGCATATTTAAAACACGCCCTTCTTTAACGAAAATTGAGAAAGTTGCACACGGAATATCCTGGTTATCTGAAGTCACTGATTGTGCTTGGATAACGAGCAGGAGGCTTGATCCTTCTTCCTGATCGAGTAGTATGAGGTGGGCGAGGAGGTACTTGAAGTGGTTGGGGAGGAAGGACCGGATATTCTGAGTTCTGTAATGCTTGAATCGATTACCTCGTAGTCTTCCGGCGAAGTTTGGGCAGTAGGACGTCATAATATACGGCTTAAAAGCAAACCCTCTGGGCTATAAACTTTTGACAAAGGCTGTGCTTCTGTACTCTGCGATGTCACTGCACGTTCAAGAACCGGTGATCGAAATTTCCGGAGCCCTCCATTAGGGCGTCCGCCATAGTCCGAGCCGCATTGGTACATTGAACCTTATTTTAAAATTGGCTGTTTAGCTTCGGTTAAACCCAGCGTGAAGCGATAGATCCGGTAAAGCGCGCCTCTATATCCCGACCGCCGGCGGCTGCGTCTCGATGGAGGCGAAGCGAAGAGCGGTCTGTGTGCTGTGCGATGTCAGTGCACGTTAATGATCCCCAGGGTCGAAATTACTCCGAAGCCCTCCATTACGGCGCCTATTTCTCTCTTTCCGCTTTCACTCCCACCATCCTCTCCTTACGGTGCCCCGCCGGGGTGGTGCAGTGGTAAGACGCCCGACTACTGTGCCGGAGTACCCGGTTTCGAACCCGACCTCGGCGGCTGCGTTTCGATGGAGGTGAAACGAAGAGGCGTCCGTGTGCTGTGCGATGTCAGCGCACGTTAAAGATCCCCAGGTGGTCGAAATTACTCCGTAGCCCTCCACTATGCCCCTTTGACGCAGCTTCCGTCGGACAGTTCCGACTTTTCGCTCTGGTCACCGTCATGCGATGATGCCTTCAATACATTGCGCCGCATCCTCACGACACCGCCCGTCCTGCGTCACTTCGACCGGACGGCCCCTACACAGCGACGCCAGTGATGTCGGTTATGTATTCAGCGGAAATTGGATTTTCTGAATACGTCGTAGCACATGCAAGTGGACCGCTCACGAAGGCGGAGTCAAATTACTCGGTCACTGAAAAAGAATGTTTGGCAATATTTTGGGCTCTGACCAAATTCCGCCCTTACCCATCCGGCCGTCTTGCTAGGTGGGCTCTTCGTGTACAGAAATTTGATGTAAACGTCTACTGCTCTGGCATCAAGACGCCGATGCCCTTTCTCGCTGCCCCCTTCCAACTGACGTCGCCAGCTTTTACACCTTGGATGCCTCGGCAACGTCACTTCACACCAGTGACGCCCTCTGAGCAGCGGAGGGACCCCTGGGTCGCTTCTCATATCGAGCTCCTCTTAGATCCATCGGCTGCTTCTCCATCGCGTGCGCTTCGCCGCCAAGCATCGCACTTCGCTATTCGCGACAACCATCTTTATCGCCGCAACTACAGCCCTGATGGCCGCAAATGGTTGCTAGTCATTCCTCGCCACCTACGCTCGCAAGTTTGCGACTGCTTTCACTCTGACCCACAATGCGGCCATGCGGGAGTGTTCAAGACATACCATCGCCTACGCTTGCGATACTACTGGAAGGGCATGCGCAGCTTTGTCGTCAAATACGTTCGCTCATGCCTAGTCTGTCAACGTCGCAAGTCCCCTAGTCATCTTTCTGCTGGTGAGTTGCAGCCGTTATCTTGCCCATTACGCCCCTTTGATCGCGTCGGTATTGATTTATACGGCCCACTCCCGTACACTGCCGCTGCAAATCGTTGGGCCATTGTCGCGGTTGACCACCTGACGAGATATGCAGGAACCGCTGCCCTTCGATCTTCCACAGCGTCAGACGTAGCCTCATTCATTTTGCAGCGATTCGTCCTACGCCACGGCGCACCTCGTGAACCACTCAGCGACAGAGGACGCGTCTTTTTATCTGACGTTGTTAAAGCCCTACTGAACAAGTGCCACATACTTCATCGAACCTCTACCGCCTATCATCCGCAGACTAACGGACTCACTGAACGCTTCAACCGTACCCTTGGTGACATGCTTTCTAAGTACGTCTCCTCCGACCACTCTGACTGGGATCTCCTCCTTCCATATGTGACGTACGCATACAATACTGCTACACAGTCAACTACCGGTTTCTCTCCATTCTATCTTCTTTACGGCCGTCACCCCTCTGCTCCACTAGATACCATTCTTCCGTACCAACCAGACGCATCTGAGTATAAAACTGCTTCTGAAGCTGCCCGATATGCAGAGGAGTGCCGCCAAATTGCCCGGTCTCTCACAACTGAAACCCAGTCCCATCAGAAATCCCGCCACGACAACCATCAGACGACACCGCAATTCTCTTCTGGCAGCCTTGTGTGGCTCTGGATTTCATCAGGGACTCCCGGACTATCTTCAAAATTTATTTCCGAGTATCACGGCCCCTACCGCGTCCTGGAGCGCAACTCTCCAGTCAATTACATTGTGGAACCGCTGACGCCCTCACCTGATCTCCTTCGACACGGCCGCGAAACTGTCCATGCCCAGAGCCTTAAACAGTATTACGACCCTGCCATATTGTCTACGCCGTAGGTCGCCAGAAGGGCTCCTCTTCTCCCCGGGGGCCCTCGTAAAGAGGAATATGTACATTCGAAGACGAAGAAGCTTCCGTGCGCTGTTGTCAGTGACATCGCTATCGGTGTGTGTTCTGGACCTGCTCGTACGTGGACTGTTCCTGACGGGCTTCTAGATCTCCCAGTACCTCTAATAAAGCCCATATATATTCGCCAGGTCTTAGTCGCGAAGGTTCCAGCCCCCGTTCCTCAGGCTTGCGTGCCAGGAACGGGGAGAAAAGGGCCTCCTAAGTGGTGGAAAATAAAGTTTTAATCAATCAATCAATCAATCAATCCAAAGGCACAGCAACGACGACGACGACGTAGAAGAGTAGCGCCGTTTTTGGTACGCTATTTCAGCCGTTGCAGTATTTCTGTGCACTTTTGCGCCTTCGAATTGTACACTTCTGCGTAACATCTGTTCCAATATTACCAGTCGGCTGCCGGTGCCAAAAGGATCGAACATCGCATCTCCTGCACGCGACACGGTTGCGCAATACCAGCGGTAACCTGTGGTTACTGACACTAAGTGACTGGATTCCAAGGCAAGGCAAGCGCACCTGGTGCAAGCAGAAAATTAGGCGCGCGGATGGAATTTCAAACTTTGCAGGAATTGAAGCCGGCCGCAAGTACTAATATATATATATATATATATATATATATATATATATATATATATATATATATATATATATATATATATATATATATATATATATATATATTAGTACTTGCGGCCGGCTTCAATTCCTGCAAAGTTTGAAATTCCATCCGCGCGCCTAATTTTCTGCTTGCACCAGGTGCGCTTGCCTTGCCTTGGAATCCAGTCACTTAGTGTCAGTAACCACCGGTTACCGCTGGTATTGCGCAACCGTGTCGCGTGCAGGAGATGCGATGTTCGATCCTTTTGGCACCGGCAGCCGACTGGTAATATTGGAACAGATGTTACGCAGAAGTGTACAATTCGAAGGCGCAAAAGTGCACAGAAATACTGCAACGGCTGAAATAGCGTACCAAAAACGGCGCTACTCTTCTACGTCGTCGTCGTCGTTGCTGTGCCTTTGGATTGATTGATTGATTGATTGATTAAAACTTTATTTTCCACCACTTAGGAGGCCCTTTTCTCCCCGTTCCTGGCACGCAAGCCTGAGGAACGGGGGCTGGAACCTTCGCGACTAAGACCTGGCGAATATACATGTGTTATTCGCGGCCTCAGCCGCCAGGCGGATGGTTCTTCGCTGGTCAGCGGGGACGTCGTTTCGCAGCAGGGCCACCCAGGATTCACTACTTTCAATGTTGTCCTTAGCGCCGGCGACTTAGGGCATTCCCAAAGTATATGGTCGAGGGTCCCCCTCGCTTCGCAGGCTTTACATTTATCATTTTTGCTCTCATCTATCTGGGTGTGAAACAATCAGACAGGGTTTGGGAAATTTCCGGCGTGTAATCGCCGCCAAGCTATGGCATCTTTATTATTTAAGCTAGGATCCGGTGGCGGCATCAGACGTCTTCCTAATCTATAATTTTCGATTATTTCTTTATAGGTTTGAAAACATTCGTCCTTCTCCTGGCAGTCGGGCTGCTCCGCGTTTGCCCGAAAGTAGAGACCGCGGGCTAAATCATGGACCGCCTCGTTGCCTGGGACGGACGTGTGTGCTGGGACCCAGATTAGAGTGATTTTGCGATCGATTTCAGCTGCAGCTGATAGAATCCGTCTCTGCCTTTTCCGATATTCCAGATAGCAGTTTTACTGTCGCTTGGATAATGGTACTTCTTACGTCATCTATTGCTACCGCATATGTGTCACTCTCTCGTATTTCTGCTCACGCGCCGGGCGCGGATATCTACTCTTCCTTTTTTCCTTGCCTCCTCTGCTACATCCAACCCTCTCATTTCTTTCATTCCCGTTACCCATGCGTGGCGCAATGGCGGCGGTTCCCGCATACGTGGAGATAGTTGAACGCGCCACGTACCCCCATTTCCATTCCCAACCTCCAACAAGAACATCTCAACACGTGTCAATATTTGGGTACTAAGATTTTTCCTGCTTGGGTCCCGGATTATCCGGGGTGAGCAACTTGGTGAAATGGATCTTTGAGCCAGCAGTGCGTAAAGAATAATTTGTAGTCGACCTCGCCGTCGACAACATGAAATATGAAGCACGAAATCTCTTGCAGGAAAGGCGCATCGCGGTCTATAGGGCGTCTCATATATTTTGTTTTCTTGATTGCCAGTTCTTGTCAAATTCGAAAGAAAAACAGAAAAAGCCCTACAGGTGGCATATGATTCTAGGGCGTCTCATAGATGGTATTAGATGGTTCGAATCTTGAGGAGCCATGAGCCGCTTTTCTTTGTTGAACACCACGTTGGATCTCTTTGCCCCTTTTGGTATGTTGCACCAGAACTCCTGGAACGTCGCCTCGACCGAGCACCGCCTGCTGCTGTCCTCTCAGTAAAAAGCTGCCATTGCGCTATAAAAAAAATCCATCACCTTCATATTGCATCAGTGCAGTGGTGCACTTCGAAGGAATGATACCGGGGAGGTTTTCTGCAAGTAATCGATCGAGCAGAAGCCCCCTCTCAACACCAGAGCGGCAAGTACATATTTGGTCACGGCGTACAATCTCGGCCTTAAATTGTTCGCACATATGCTCCAGCTTCTTGCATCATGCTTACTTGATACCATGTGTATTTGGTCTCTCTTTTGGCTCTGCGTCGATTCAACGTCGCCGCTTCCAGAAACGTTTACCCATCTGCTGCAAACTCAACATCAACCGTCTGGCGTGATTCTTGTGAAAGCACAACAGGAGAGTCGTTTTTATTCATGTTCGAAGGAATCGGCCAATAACTAACAGACGTTTTGCTATTGCCCCACACGAACCACGCATCTGCTGTTATCTACCGCACCCACGAGAGTAGCGCTATGGACGCCCGGATTCACGAGGCGGCCGACAGATGGCGGAGAGCGCTTTTTCTCTGCCGAAACGTCCTCACTCCGCGCTGTTTCCGACGGGCGCTTACATGTGTCGTAACTCGCCGCGTTGGCTCGCCTTCCACTTCTGTTGCTTTCGGAAACTCGCCTCTTTGCGGCTGAAATATTCATTTGTTGTCTTTATCGTTAAGCGCTGCTAACTTGGGCGGCAGATGGGCGGTACGAAATTAACTGGACCGTGAAGTCCTTGCTCGAAAGGCATCGGTCCCTGTTGTTTTATAAAATGTTCTGTGTTTATTGCGCACGCCATATATCTTCAGGATTCCGAGATGGGCGGTGCTGGAAGCAGATGGCAGGAATAAATTGTACATCTGGGTCTTTGTATGAGCGAGAATTACTTCGGTTGCTTTGTAAATTCAAAAGAAAGCAAACAAGGGTTGAGGAAGTGCTCCATGTTTGCTAGACAGAGTTTCGACAAATAGGATTGTCTTCGTCTTGGCAGCGCGGTCATCACTGACGTGGCTTATATAAGCTTTTGCTTTCGAAGAAGGACAGGAGAAGGAAGAGGAGGCGAGTATAGTGAGGAATAGCGAAATAAAAAAACGTTGCCTTGAAAGTGGCTTTTTCTCAACTGCGAACCTTTGGTTTCCTGGCCTGAAAAAGATAATACAAAAGCGGCAGCAGAAGGGAAAAGAAGAGTGCGAGGTAAATAATTCAAGACAAAGAGACGTTCAATATCGGCATGCGTTTTAGGAAAGCATTATTGATTTCAAGCGCATCTCATAATACAGCTCCAGCAGAATCGTCGGTGAGAGCTCTAAGTGGCGAAATTCCAACAGACTGATCAAGAATGTGAACGCAGTAAAACAGCACAAAGAATAGAAAGCGGGTTGATCACTTGGTAAAAAATACAGCAGCACTTCATTACAGGACCAACATATTCATTCCGTTTAGGGCAAAACACGCAAGAAAAAAGAAATACACGAGACGAAATACCGGTTCAAGACGAAACATGGATTTGCTTCAACAAAATTATAATTGAGAATCATGCCCTTGTTTCTTGTAGTGTATTTCCCTGTTTAGTACCTCGCCGCGGTGGCGCAGTGGTTAGGGCGTTGGACTGCTGTGCCCAAGGGGATCGAATCCCGGCCGCGGCGGCCGATTTTCAATGGAGGCGACGAGAAGGCGTAGCACGTTAAACAACACAGATCGGTCGACATTTCCGGAGCCCTTCACTGTACGGCTTCTGTCATAGTCCGAGTTGAATTGGGACATTAAACCCCATGAACTGAACTAAACTCTTTCTTTTGGTTTGTTTATTTTGCGCGAACCGAGATAGTGCAATGGTTAAGCCAAGTAGCCCATCACTTAATTGTTCTGATTATAGGACAGTGGTTACCAGGTGGAACTGTAGTTCTTTTAGCTATAAGGCGTTGACTGCGCATCCCCGTGGCGAGCCTCAATAATGTATACTATACAGCCGATATCGGCTTGGAAGTTCACAATTATTGAACTGATGCGGGGACGTTCATAACAAAAAAAAAAATGATGGCAGCGGGAACAGTGACAGGGAGAAAAGGCACGCTCACCACTAGCTTAGTTGGTCAGATGCTTGGAATGCTAATTTAGTGCACGGGGCCATGGTCAACGACCAGTAAAGGCTAGGCCCCTTTTCCATAATAAGATATAGATTACCTTCGTTCCTGATGATTCCGTGCATGACTGGTGAGATCACGACGATGTACTGTGTATATATAGAGGTGCCGTTTTTCCGAATAAAGTTGTTGGAAGTTAGCGCTGTGTGTGCCCTCTCGTTCTCAGTCCCTGGTCTTGTGTGCGCTACAGCTTGGAAGAGATGACCTTTTTCAACGTAAGGTCTGTGAGGGTGTCCCAGTGACGCCTTCTGTTGTTGGTGGTTCCCCAATAATACCACGCGCCGAGTCGGTGGTACGTTTTCCAGTGAGCAACATTAACCATCGGATTAGACTTATCTTAATGAATGCTTAATGGTTTACGTAACTCGGGACCACACATTGTGCAAAACTAGCCATGTTGCATGTTGTGACAAGCACTTTCGTCATGCTTTTTCACAATGCCTTCTGCGGTGTCTTAAGTATGTCAGGCGTCAAGAGGGCCTAGATAAATCCCAAATGATCGCTACGTCGATTCTAAATGTCAAGAAAAAAAAAATCGATGAAATCGGCTGTTTTTGTGAAACCAGTTTTGGAAGATTTCCTCTTGGACTCACTTTCGCTTTGGGTGCTTTTTTTCCTAGCTGTCGCTTTCTCAGGGGCCTTTTCTCCCGGGAATGTTTTTTGCGGGGCTGTGCCTTCTGGGGGACGTTTTTGCTTACACCCACTCGAAAGTAGGTGTAATAATCGAACCATTTTGCCCAAACAGTTTAGTTCCTTAGTCTAGTTCCTACGGTTAACAACCGCTGAAATACGCATTGCCTTATCTGCGTATGAACCAAGGGGTGCAATGTTGCAGTAAAAAGGTTTATTACAAGAATAACCCTCAAACGCCCATGTCAGCTTTCCATCCTTGTAGAGTTCTGCCATCATAGAAAACATTGGAGGGTAAATAAACAGGCACGTAGAATATCTCCCACACAGGATATATTCGCCATTTTTGCTTTATTGTATAGAGGGGGCTCAGAGAAAAGCTTTGAAATTCATTTACCACGCCTACGGTACACATGTATCGATGTCCAATCTTCTAAGCTGCTTTATAATAATAATAATAATAATAATAATAATAATAATAATAATAATAATAATAATAATAATAATAATAATAATAATAATAATAATAATAATAATAATAATAATAATAATAATAATAATAATAATAATAATAATAATAATAATAATAATAATAATAATAATAACGATGATAATAATAATAATAATAATAATAATAATAATAATAATAATAATAATAATAATAATAATAATAATAATAATAATAATAATAATTTTATTTCACCACCACAAAGTACATGGTGGCAGGATGCCTACAGTAAAAGCTGCCTTTTGGGCAGAGGTTGACAAGGCCACAGACACCCAGCCGTTTACTTTGGCAGCAAAAGTAGTACATCATATTTAGAAAAACGACAATACATGTATCACAGAAAGCTACATAAGCACATGACAAGTATTCGTCACAAAAACAAAAATCAAACCACATACAAAATTATTCACATGCAAAAATAAAATCACCATGTAGAATTTTTACTTTCATAATGGAGTGTCATTCAGTCGTTGGTTTGCCAACCTTAAAATCTCGTAAAAGAAATGCGCCATTTGAAACTTTTGATCGCAATCATCATTATTTGCATGAAAATAAAATGTCAGCAGTAAATATGCTGTGCAGTAGAACGCGGCAAGCTCGGCACGTGCATGCCAAGATAATTACAATGCAGCAGTGGAGAACTAAGGCATACAAGCTGTCTTTCTTAGTTGATTGGAACAAGTTACTTACAATGTAGTGACATTATCATCTCTAAGAACATTTCTATCTGCAGTCAGCTCCAGCTAGTAACCTTAGTATAATTCTTGGAGTATATGCTCTTGACGTTTGCTGTACTCGGATGGGAATGTAGCGCGATTATCTCCAGATTGTATGCTGATTTGTACCGCAGAAACATTACTGTGCGCCAATATAGGCTTCTTTGATGTCGATGGCATTGTGATCTGTCGTGGGGCAAGTATTGTACGTGTACCCATTTTTGCAATAGCTGCCAAAGAGCGACCGGCAGTATTGAATAAATAAATAAATAAATAAATAAATAAATAAATAAATAAATAAATAAATAAATAAATAAATAAATAAATAAATAAATAAATAAATAAATAAATAAATAAATAAATAAATAAATAAATAAATAAATAAATAAATAAATAAATAAATAAATAAATAATCCGGGCCGCATCAAGTACGCTATAATTGGCACTGCAACGGAGACTGTAAAGAACCATTTCACGGCTGCCGTTGTGGAGCTTCTGGCTCCCACGTACGAATTCCTCCAAAATGAAAGGAAACAGCCGTTTTGCAGGAAACAGAGAATTGTTTTCGCCACTTACTCAAAGTTGAGAACAAAGACGGTTTAAAATTACACACCAAGAGGCGGAAAGAAGACTAGGTAGAATACAGAAAAACGTGTGCTTGTACAGCGTAGTAATGAAGCAATAATTAAATGAATGCCCGAATTTTGTTCCCCTTCATATTGGAGACGTATCCACAGTAGTTAGATTCACGCAACTGTCCGCTTTTGCGCGATTGTGCTGTTCAAGCCTAAACTAAATTGCACCTTTTCGAGGGGTGCGTGCACACGTCGTCTTTCGGCCTATTCTTCTTTTCCGACCGATTTACGGGCCTCGGCACTTTCAAGGACGAACTACCCCTCTCCTAATCCCAGCAACTATGGTCCCTATGCCACTTTTCTTATAGATACACTACATATCTTTATTATTTCATTTGTGTCTCTGTCCTGCAAAAAAAAAAAAAGGAAAAAAAGGGAGCGCCACTTTCTTTTGTCCCGCGTCCTAACCCCTCCTATGCGTTTCCTTCTGTTTTATTTCTTTTTTTGTGTGTGTGTGTGTGTGGAAAAGAGAACCGGTAAAACTCGTAGCGGGTTCCGTCTACGGTCAGGGTAGAAAATAAAATATATGAAATTCTCCTCCGTCCTCTCAACTCTTTTCAACTCTGGCTGGCTTTTTTTCCCACATATGAATATTTTCATTTTTCATTTCTTTTTTTGCCGGCTCTATCACGGGAAGAAAAAAAGGGTGCTGGAAGCCTTTGAATAGAACACAATGGGTTGCTTCACACAGGCAACGCTGTAATAATGAGGGGAAACGCGGGAGCGCATATTCTCATAGGGATGATGCGCCGTCCACAAAGGTCGCTATAGGAAAGAAAAAAAAAAAAAGATAATTTTGGGACGGAAAAGAAAAAACATGTGAGTTTTAAAAAAAAAAAAATACTGCTGCCAGGATGTTGGTATTGTCATCTTTGCGGCCCATTTACCGGCGAATATAACGCAATCTTCTTTTCTATTTTGTTGTTGTGAGCAGCAGTGGGGGAAAAAAAAAAAAAAAACGCGAAGATCTGAGAGTATATATATATATATATATATATATATATATATATATATATATATATATATATATATATATATATATATATATATATATAAATCTTTGTTAGGCGAGCTCCAAGGGAATATAGAACTGTGCACAGGTGAGCACAACATAACGGCGGGGATCCGTTGAACTGGAAACCCCTTGGAACTGCGGGGGTCGCTTTATGTCGTCCAAGGTCACGCAGAATGTTATCCGCGTAAATATATTTTCATTTCTGTCTTTCTATTTAATATCTAGGTATCTTTATGAGGCAACAGAGGCTAGACCCGAAGCCGTACGGATGGTCGGCTGCGGAACGTGGGAGAGTTGCGGGACAGCTTTGTTCTCTTTCATTTATTTATTGCTGTCGTATATCTACACTAAGGGTCGGTTGGCATGATCGTTTATTTTTCGATTTTGGTCTCTGTAGCATCCGAGAAGCATCACGCAACGAACTGAGATACACGCACGCTTGATGCGTAAATTTTCAAAATCCTGCCTAGTCTAAAAACTACACAAAAGTTTCTGTTACAACGAAATTTCTTGCTGTTTTTGACAGTGAACCTGCCCTGACTAGAAATCTGTGTACTCTCATCAGAATTGTATCTAATTGCAGCAGAAAAATGGTACAAATTAAACTACGGAAATGTACTACAGAAAAGGCTAAAGAACTGCAGGAAAGTATTACGAAAAGTGTGATGTTACAACACAAATGCATAATATTTTGGTACATTTTTGAGATGGTTCTGTAATTTTCTTCGATAGGAAGTCGGACCTCATTCCTGCTTTTCTTAGCTAGCTATTTCATGAAATTTCATGAATTTCACGTGTTGCCAAAACTGGACGCGGTGGAAACGTTCCGGTGGCCGGTAGTGTTATTGAATCCGCACGAGCGAGGAATAAAATTAATTTGTTTCAACTTTTGCACTGAAGTCGTGTAAAATGTTGTTGTTTTTTCGCTGCTTTTTTGGCGGTGACGTCTTTTCTTGTTTTCTCATAGGCTCCGGCCGTTTCGTTGTTTCATAATAAACCGTGAAGTGGGCGACATTATATAAAGTAAGGCATTTTATTTAATCAGTTTATTACAGAAAAAGTACGGTAGGGCGGAAGCCTGTCGGCTCATGATGTCAGGCTCAAGGTGTCGGCCGTCCTGCTAGCTTGCGGTGGAAGCCTGTCGCCTTCCGAGCTCTCAGCTGTCGGCCCGCCTGATTCTTACGGTCATCGTCCACTCCAAATACACACTGTTCTTTATCTGGCCCCCTTCTAAGGTCTATAGATTGCACTGAACGAGAGGTTTAGCCATATCGAAATGCAACTTTCGCGTTCGAAAGTAAGCGGGAAAACAAGAAAGAAAGCAAGGGCCTGTCAGGCGTACGTTAGCCTAACAAGCTCAATTAGGCCTAGGAAGGCGTAATAACGCCAATGTGTTCCAGGCACCTTCCAATTCATTTCCTACCCTCTTCTTGTTTAGGCTTAATTAGATTTGTCATTGAGCTTGGCCATGGTCGTAGCCATGGGGGTCGCGGCCACTTGTAGCAAGTAATTGCGTATAGCAAGGCTTGGTTGTTGCCATAGCAATACTCGGTGAAGCGGACGGAAGTCGCGGAAATCGGCGAAATCCATCATTGTAGGCCAGAAGTATACTTTCACACTAAATTAAGTTTCAACCATTACAAGCAGGACGCGATGGCGTTAATGGACCCCGTTTGCCGGTTTCCGTTAGCGCACATGCTCTTTACTGCTAACTTAATTACCACTAATTTATTCCTCTGTTATCCCGCACACTATTATTAGCGTATGCTATTGAGTATTCATTGTTCGTGAAACATGATAGGAAATGCACAACCGGTTTCAAATAAGTTTATTGATAGACGCCAAAATCACATTTAACAGAAGAATATACAAAATATAACTTAATGGTTCCATATTGGCGTAGAGGGCATACAGAATTGAAATCTGCAGTCACCATCAGAGGGACCAAAACAAAGCGTGGCACATCTGATGAACGTGCTAGAGTAGAATGGCCTACGTCCATAAATACATGAGGTCCTTCGGGATGCCTGTGTGCCCAGTGTCCTTGACGCTGTCCACCCAGAGGACCTCATGGGTCACAAAGGCTCTAGGAGCGGCTGCAATGCAAGTACAAATTTCTTAGAAAAACGAAACAGCAATTCGTTATCAGAGCACGCATAAAAAGTCCAAAGAAGAAAAAGGGAGAACATGCCAGATATCCCTATGCCAGAACTCTTCCCTACTTACAGTCTATAACGGACATGTGGCGTCAGCCTTCCGCTCGTTGGTAGCAAAAATGCGATACAACTGTTCTCCGTGTAGTATTCAGGCTGACGTCATATCGTTCGGCTTCCCTCTTAGTATTCATCTGCTGAAGTTGTAAGTTAGTTTTCGATTGGGATTGGAAGCGGCGATATATGTACCTCCAACGGAATGCCGTACAATTGAAGCGTTTAGCACTTTATCAAAAGTCTGTGCAAGTCTACCAAGGCTAAACTGCCAAGCAAAACGATTCCAAATAGCGCTTCCACACGTCTTAACCGGCTTAAGCGGAGCTAAATCCCGGCTAAGTTTTGTTTCAAGCAATAATTGGCCAGGTTTCCTATCTGTAGCCTTTAGGAAACAACTTACCAAATATGAATTTCCAGCTATCCCGATCAGACGGACTTCTTCACACTAATTAGTTCATAGCCCAACTTAACTACTGCCATTTATTGTGCAGAACTACCACCTGAACCGGCATGACCAATAGAAAAAAATAAAAAGAAAAGAGTCCGTGCTATCACAAATTCTCCACAGATCTGTCATACACATCCCTTCTTTAAAGACCTTAATTTACACCGGTAGGTCAGCTTCAAAAAAGCACCCATCTTAAACGTTATAGCATAGTCATTGAAACTAATAACGCGCCTTCTTCTGCACTTTTTATCACCTGGTAACAAAACAACAACCCCGATTCACTTGAATGATTCGGTATGGAAAGTTCCGAGTATCCGAAAAAAAGGAAAAGAAAAAAAAGAAATAGAGATTCGGCGGACAAATGCTACTGTCGCTCTTCCTACATGTTTAAATAGTGGTGAGTAAAGTGTTTTGTCGGGACTTAATTTTTGTGCGGCGCGTGTTTTCGACCCTTTGTATTTGTTTTTGCTTTCATGAGTGGGCTCAGTTCGGATAAATTCATATAGTCTAAGGTTCTACAGTTCTTCTGTGTCAGCCATTGGCAAGCGTATTGGGCCGTGGGCATCGTCAAGCCGCTTATGTAGCTTTTAGCCCGAGGTCTGTGGCTGCTGGCAGCTGGCATCAATGTAAGCGCTGTTGAAATAAAAAGGAATTTTAACTGCTTATTACCACCCACGTTTCACGTGATCGGAACAGTACCGCTACCAAGAAAAACCACTCACCTTTCTTCACATTAAAAAATGTATATCGCGGCTCAATGCTCAAGGGGTTTGCATTGAGGACCCTTCCGTTCCGGTCGCTCTAAAGCCAACATTGAGCTCTAAGCGGAACAATGTTAGCCTACTCATTTGGAGGGTTCACTTAGGAAGAGGCCAGGATAGAACCAATTTCAGCTAAGGGAGTGATGATTACGCAGAGCATACCGCGTAGCGCATAAATTAGGCCACAAAAGTGAGACAGTTTTCTTGGAGTCTTCTCAGTTGAATAAATATCCTCGTCCGCGGCAAGGAGAGGCTTCGCAAAAGGACAGTAACGTTCTATACGCTCATGAAGGCATGTGGAAGGCTTTGTGCGGGACCGTGCAAATTGGTCATTTTGCCGTTAGCCGCACACTGGAGGGTTTTCACAATTTCCCGGTGTAGGTGTGCACGGAACAGGTTTTCTATTTGCGGCTTCGTGCTCACGAATTGACTAGCTAGTCACGTCGCCGGCATTTTGCTTCTCTTCCATTCTTTTCTTGTTTCCCCAAGGCTGAGTGAGCCATTAGATGGCGCACACTCATGGAAGCTGTGTGAGCACATGACTCTCGCAGCGGTCAAGAAGCGGCACACCTCCAGAATAAACGGGGAAAGAAGGCGGCATGAACACGTATACGGTCCACGTAACTTTCTTTAGTATATGCACGTTCGCTATGTACCGTTGTGGTTACGCCTCCTGCAGAGTACCCAGAGATGACAGCTGACTTGTGCTTCGCGGAACAAGATTCATGAATCCAGCCTTGACTGGAGGTATGCGGTTGATTGTAGCCAAGAGATGAAGCTCCAACTGTCCTTGGCTCTGATGAATTTTGTCTGAAATCGCACGCCTGTTTATGGAAGAAGAAAATATGTTAAGGGTAGCTGCACCACTAAGAGGGATAAATAAGGTTTGGTTAGGTTTGTACGATCTAAAAAGCGATTAAGACTATGAGGGACGCCGTAGCAAAGACCTTTGGAACTTTTCACCGCCTGGGATTCTTTAACATGCCCTGACGTTGTGCATCACGTTGTGCATGGAGTTCTTCTTTTTCTCCTCCATTGAAAAGCGGCCACCGCGTCCGGTATTGAGACAGTGTCAACAGGCAAGCGCCCTAACTAGTAAGCTGCAGAGTATCGGGACTGTCACAGTCTGGTAAATGCAGTGCGCGAAGACTGTAGAGCAAAGAGAGCGTAGTCTTGCCCCCCTGGTACAAATTTTGCGAAATCGGGAATTCTGATCGCTAATAAAGTGCCGATCCTGGTGAATTCCCATGCACTCACATAATATCGGTAATTGGAATGCAATCGTAAAAATGATTATCCTGGTCATCATTTCCATTAATATACTATAGGGGTGTGCAAATATCCGAAAATTTTGAACAATTAACCAAATATTTTCCAATCATTTCGAATAATCGAAGATATACGGATAATCAAATATCCTGCTTTTCGATTATTGGAATGAATCGAATAAATTCGATACATACCTCATACATCAGATTTGGTGTTCCTCATAGTCGATCGTAAGACCCGCTCTGTTTCTCCTGTACATTAACGACATCGTGTATATTCCAGAAACTATTCCCATAGTCCTTTGCCATGACGATGCACTTATTATTTTTAAAAGTGAAGCTACTCATTCCGCTATAGAATCTTTCGCTGAGGAATTTATCTGATTAGCTCCGAATCAAGCAAACAAAATACATTGTTTTGCTCCTATTGACAGATCAATTCATATTGGCGATAAAGTCACTTTTGCAGCTGCAATGGCTAGGACGGCTTTGACAAACTAAATTTTAAGGCGTTCAGTTTCATGAAAACCGATTGGTTTTGTCTATATATATTACACAGTTCATCGGTATGTTTAATAGGTTTCTTGCTGCCATGTTATCTAAGACGTCAATTCTACTTCAGTCTCACATGTGACCAGCGATGCAAAATTTCAGGAATTCTGAAGGGCTTCTGAGTTTCTTTTTTTCAAGTTCTTCAAGAAAATGGGAAATTTTTGATAAAGAAAATTGAATACTTGGCAAGAACAGCTTATATTTACTTGCTGAAAACCTAATGGCAATAATGCTATTACCTTCATCAAATCCCCATAAACAAGTTTAGGACGCATTTCAGTGCATGTAGAACTCTTGTTTAGTATATAATTGCTGCATGATAAAATTCACAATGAATTCGGCGCGACAGTCGGTGATAAAAAAGCCCACAAGCGCTGGTCCTCTCGTCTGTCTTCGCCCCAATTTGTTGCGCCGAATTGATGCGAATTTCATGCAAGGCAGGTGATAGGCGCAAATAGCTTACAACATTACCGTTCAGCGGCTGTTTGTATGCTGCTGGCTTCACGCGCGACTATTCATTACCCTATCGTTTCAGTATATTTTCAGTCATTTTGCATATGTCGACAGCAAAATACATCTGAGTGTCTCTTAATTCTTGCCTCTGTTTCGACTGATTCTTAGAATAATGATATATCATTAGCCACGACCAGATGCGTGACTGCCTCAAGTCTCGATAATTTTATTGTTGTAGTTTAGGGTATGTACGTTTTGTGTTAATTTTTGCTCTCTCAAATTAACATATTTGTAGTTATTCTCACGGTTTCATTTGTGTTGAGGGTGTACTTATCATACATACCTCTAGTGCTTCGTAGAAATCTTGCAGTTTTCTGGTAATATTTTGCTGTTTTCTTTACGCATTATTCGGATTTGTAATATGTCTAAAATGGATGTATGAATGCATGCTGTCTAGGGCCTAGTCAGGTGGCCTTGTGTGTCACCTCTAGCCTTCACTGCCAAGACAAACTGCATTTGGCCTAAATTTTAATGCATTTCTACTTCAGTCAAATGATGTGTCCAAAATTACTTGAAACGAATAAAATATATGTTCTCAACTTTTCGAACACTTAGTTGCAAGCTTTGAGCAAGGTTCTGCCGCGTTTTTAATCGTCGATTGTTACGCAAACAAGGTCCACAACGACCAAGCGCACCATTTTACAGCCATTTGGGTTCAGCGCCACTATGCGGTCCAATCGTGAGGCGACGTTCGTAATAGACCTTTAGGACTGAACTGCAATGCAGAACGTTTAGGCAAGTTCCGATATCGGAACGCCCGGCTCAGGCGTAGCTGCAGCCTGTTTCGATAGCAATTCGAACCAACGACACAAGTCCCTCAGATAAGTCACCCCAGTTGTTCCCTTCAGCACTATACCAAAGCAACGACGAGTGCACAGGGGACGTTCTGAAGCTGTCGAACGCCGTGCCAGTATAGAATGGTATAAATGGAGGATATGGGATACGTTTCTAAATGCGCATTCACGGAATGCTATTTCAAATCAAGCCTTAACGCACTCTCGTGTTAAATACGCTATTTCTCGAGTTTAGCGTTCGCGACTCTTGCAAACGAAAAAACCGCTTTTTCATTATGGCGGCACTCTCAGAACCAGGACGTCTCACTTTGAAGTGAACTCGTAGTTTTACTGAGTTTCCAATGCACTCATTAGTCATAAACGGAGAATCAGCCTTTCGTTTGGCCTCATCTCACCTACAGCAATATTCATGAGAGCAAACTATATTTTACTTTTCATTTCAGGCGATGATTCTGCCTAGGCCTAAATAGGAGAGTCGATTCGCTGCCAAAATAGCTTCAATCCGAAAATCCAGATTCAACCACTAAACCGAAATTGAGCATCGGCATGGTTAGCACACTGGACGGAAATTGCGGATCGGACCAACAGCATGACGTCACGCAAACTGTCTTTCTCTTACGCTTTGGTACGTAACAACTCGTTTGCACTCATATCATCATATGCCGCGAGCAGACGACGCGCAGGCGAAACAGCGCTGAACGGGCTTTGGTGTTTGGCTGAAGAGATATCCTATAGCTTCCACAGTGCTTACAGGATACTGAGAAGTGGGACAGACACTGTGCTTTCATTTTCGCAAAAATCAACTTAAACAAAAACGTAAAAGCACTCGGCGAATGAAAAGGCAGTGTTAGAAGCGCTATTGCATCTAGTCTTAAGCGAAGCTTGAGCGTTCCCCTAATTTATAGCTTGGCAGTCAGATAGAGAGAGAGAGAGAGAGGAAACCTTCATATTGCTTGACCCTAGTCCGAGTCGTCTCGTCAAGCAGAAAACGAGCTGCGCCCATGGACAGTAATCGACGAAGAGTGACACTACTTTTTCGAGAGTAGGGTACGATACTATTGCTAGCCCTTGGTGGAGATTACTGTTCTATATTTTAAAACCTGCGTATACCGTTAAGTTTACAATCTATACCTCCATAACCATGTCACTTAGCTGCTGCTTGCAATTCAAGCTTCGCTCGATATCTGTTTTTGTACGAATATTCTCACACGTAGCGAGCATTTGTATAAACGTCCAATTTTTATTGGATTTGGTTCTATCACTGTTCG
>NC_139352.1:3502500-3637500 GCF_055883805.1 Amblyomma maculatum | reverse complement strand
TTATTTTTCTTCAAGTTGCGCACATGTAAGCCACAATATTCTTAGCTGGGTTCGACCATGTGAATTAGTGTTTTCGCACTCATATTATCTGCGATTAAACCTGGTTAGACCAATAATACCATGTGAAAGCATCATTTGAATTACTCGTGTCATAACTCGTAAACTGTTACTTCAAGATCTGACGTGACAATCAGGAGTCAGGTAGAAGCGAAGACGTTGCTAGGCTCTGACAATCGTATGAGCACTTTCACACCAATAGTTAACGGTGGGTATTTTGGCAGTGATGCTCTGATAGTTTATGCATCATTACGATCCTTTCCCAGTAACTGTCAACGACCACATTAAATATCATCGTCATTTATAACAACAGCTGTAATATTGTTTTTTAGCTTCATGGCCCAAACACTTAGTCTGTTGGTCATGCTTGGTGGAGAATGTTATTGTGAAATATGCTTGTTAGGATACATCAGCCTTCACTCAGGCTAATTTCATCCAACAACAGTAAATGCCTACGGTATACTTCCATCTTCTTTGTGCGTAGCGTACGTGAGCGACTTGATTTGCTCAAATGCATCCCAAATCTTGAACGAAAGAAACCAGAGTCCTTTGAACTGTCTTCACAAAGCCCACTCTTCCTCGAGCCTGTTTGCGCAAGGAAACAACGCTCACTCGGCTGGCTGTGCTCCCGAAAAAGCGTTTTCTATACTTCGAATAAGCAACGTTTCAGACCGCCAAAGAAAGCAATCTCACGCCTCTCTTTGCAGATAGTCCCGAGCATCGGAAGCGAAAGAACGAGCATGTAGCGAACTCTTTTCGTAACCACTACTGCTTTGAAAAAAAGATAATGCAGAGCTTCTAGCCTTCAACAAAAGGGCGTTTAGAATTCCTGGGGCATAGAATCCGCGATTCCATTGTTTGTATGGCGTCAGGCTTCGTGCACACTCGAGAAAGAGGCGCTGTCCAGGGAGCTAAGAATGGCAGCCTTATCATTTTCTTTCCCGATAGGTTCGATAACGCCTTTATAAGCGTCCGGGACGGTACGAAGCTTATCCAACGCGGCAGTGAAGACTTCAAAAAGGGAAAGAGGAAGATGCCGAAAATAAGCAAAGAAAGAGAAGAAAGATAGGCAAAAGGTGTTTTCAAAAGCACCGTGGGGAGGAGGAGGATAAAACATTTATTAGACGCAAGGCTAGGACGATGACAACGACCACAGGACGCCAGGGCAGCCGCCGGGGTGGTGGGACGGTTGGCCATGGTGCGCATGCGCAAACGAGGCGTGACATCACGCGTCGGCTGCCTCGCGGCGCCATTTTTGTACTGCCGGCAGCGACGCCTGGCTACCAGTCTGCCCGCCCGCTCTGAACGTCATTGTTTCTCAAGAGTTGCATTGTCCGCTGTCCCGCAGAGACGGTAGAGTCGGCGGCGGGGTCGTGGCATAGATGGGGACGAGAGGGAACAATTTCAATAGGGAGTGTCGGTATTTCGGCAGCGGGAGGAGAGCGCAGAGGGGACGTTCCGAATCGGAGGCGCTTGGCGGGGTCCGAAGAGGCTACGTGGGTTCAGATTTGGTTAGAGATTTTTGTTCGCGATTTATTTTTCTTTTGATGCTTCTTCGTCTTGTGTGTGTATGTCCGTTCGTGCGAGTGCGTGTGTGTCGTGGCGCGGCTGGAGACACCTTTTCGGCTCACTTCCGGAACTTTATTTCCGCGTACTTTTTCTACCTACGTTTATGCCTTCTGTTCATCGCTTTTTTTTTTTTTTTTGACGTGCTAGCTACGAAGTAGAGGTGGGGGCATTCCTATGACAAAGATTAGATGGGGCCAATATTGCTGGATTTCCGGGTAGTGCGAAGGCGGTCATTGTGCTCGGCCACCGGTGGCAGTCCATCGTTGGAGAGAGCGGAAAAGTGCAGTAAGCGCCACTGAAAAAGAAAAGAATTCGAAGGCGGGAGCAGGAGTTCGGGAGGGGAATGAAAGTACTTCTATGGACAAGGGAGCGATGGCTAATCAGACCGTTAGTAGCCCGGGAAGCTGAGCCGTCGGAACGCGGAGGTCAGCAACCTTGAGAAAGCAACTGGTGGACGGCGAAGCAATGCATGGCCAGTCTGTAAGCCTGCGTTACAACGCTAAATGAAGGTTATTTTTGCCATCTATAGTGTACGCTTTTTCTATGCATCTTAACTTGTTTATTTAAGAATAAGAATAAGAATAATGTTTATTTAACATCTTGAGGATGTTGGGTGCGCCGGCAAAAAGCCAGTAGAAAGGCTTGACGAGGCCGACGCACCCTACAGAGGCATTGCAGTGGTACATAGCATAATATCATTTTTAGAAACAAGAACAAACATAAAACCATCGATTTTTCATTATTTATACATTCGTTCATACTGTTTATTTAATTCATGCGGGAGAGTGTAGCTCAGCATTTGGTAACCATAATTTGTTCGGATCTTAGGTACAAGCCATTTGGGTGTCGTTCGTGTAGTGTATATGGACTCTTTGCATTGCAATCCTGACAGTTTTATTACCAGGCAGTTGTTATTGTGAACACCGATTTCATACCGCCGCAAGAGTAATGTTTCGTATAATTGTGGTAAGCGGATAATTTGAAGTTCATTGAAAATTGGTTCAGTGTGTCCAAGTCGGGGAACATTCATAACATTTCGAACGGCTTTCTTTTGAAGGAGGTATAAGCGGTTAATATTAGTAAACGTCGTGGTACCCCACACCAAAAAGCAATACTTAACAACAGAAGAAAACAAAGCATTATACAATATTTCCTTAATACGCTTTGGCTTAAAATATTTCAATCGACACAAGATACCGACAACTTTTGACAGTTTGTTCATCACAATATCAACATGATCATTCCAACTCAAATTCTCGTTGAAAATAACGCCCAAGCTTTTTACCGCCGAGACCGTTTGGATGCATGACGCACCGATCTTAAGAAAAAAAGCTAGAAGAAAATTTAAGCCATCGTAGCTGAAGTGAAGTGCCATGTTTTGTAACTATGTTTAGTCCAAATAAAAAGTACTAATTATTGTTTTACTTCTTTTGTCATCAAGTTAGATTTTTTTGCGCTTCAGTATGAAGAGCTATTGAATTCAGTTGAGAAAGGGGCACCGCTGAAGAGGCTTACATATAGCGATATAGTGATGTTAGCAGACTATCAAGGGACAGAAAGGTTGTTTGAATTTAGAATTTTCGCTGCTCATTATTGCATAAGGCTTCATTGCGTTTTATATCCTTGCGATTTCCAGTGATAATTAGTAGAGCAGAGATAGTGGCTGCATATAGTGCTACATTTCGCCTTCTGGAGAGCGTTAGGTGTTTGAGGGAACATATCAACCTTGAAAATTAATTCCATACGTTGCCTTAAATGTGGGAGCTGTGTTTCTGTAGACGAAAACTTGCAACGAAAATGAATATTGACAAGAAACAACTTTCTTGCTTTGTACCTTTCCTGCCGATAGCATTACTTTTTAAGAGGTATTTGTGGCATTTTCTGCGAAATTTTTGCATGCGGCATTCGGCCGTTGCGCTTTTTCAGCCAGACTCTCTGAAACATCGGTGTACCTCGACATGGTGACGCAATGGTTTGGGCACTCGACTGCTGCACCAAAGGATGCGGGATCGAATCCCGGTCGCAGCGGTCGCTTCTCGATGGACGCGAAAAGCAATGCGGCCGTATGCTATGCGCGGTGTCAGTGCACGTTTAAAAACCCCAGGTGTTGGAAATTTCCGGAACCCTGCACTACGGCGTCTCCATAGCCTGAATCGCTTTGGGATGTTAAACCCCATAAACTAAACTTAACAACTAAACTAAATAAAACTTGGTTGCGTGGGCTCTCAGTTTGGCAATTTTATTTTCTCCGCCAACTTTCATAGACATTAATTCAGTAGAGCTGCATTGCTCGAATTCGTCATATTAGTGAATTCTGAAACTTTATACCCGCTAGACTGGACGTCATAATACCGTAATGACTTTATCTTCAAGAATAGAAGAAACATGGCGAATTTCAACACAAATTCAGCTTCTAACCATGGAAACAAGGTGGTTGGCCAGAAAAGGTGAGGAACTCTGAAAACATAGATTGTACACTAGTGACGCTACGCACCTAGCTGTTGTTGCGTGGTATCCGAGAGTGCCTCTTAAAAGGCGGAGAAGAGATAATCACGGTGTTATCGGTCAGTGCTTATCACATTTTACATTTTCTGGAGGTTGAGCTGCGCCTAATTTTTCCCAGTAAACATATACGACCAAATGCGTTACATTGAAATCGCGAGAAGGGTAAGCTAAAGTGCCCAAATGAGAGCACTCACTCAAAGGTGACTCGGTTTAGTCCCGGCTGCATTTTGTAAGCACACGGGGGATGGTTGTCACTGTATTAAACACACACACCGAGAGAGCGAGACCGCGGGAACAGGAAGGAACATCGACATACAAATGAGGGCGTTCGTCTTGTAAGTGTTGCTCACATTGTTCCACAGGCATTTTTTCTTTCTGTTTTTGTTAATAATGACAACATGATTGTAAGCAGACAGAGAGTTATCTCAAGATCTTCGATCCCGGCCCTTCCTGTGCTCCGTCTCAGAAGCTGTTTGCACCGCTGCCAAAGGGAGGGGTGACTTAGCCCAATTAGGATTATTCGCACTATATACATAACGTGTGTTCCAACACTTCGCCCCTGGATACTATACTAGATAACTGTCCCTGCTGTCGCCTCCATCAAATCGGATGGTATAGTGCGGGTGATCCTGATTAGGCCAAGTTGCCCCTGCGTTTCGCAATAAAAAAAAGAAAAAATTCACTGCCACGCAGGCAAATTACGATTGCAATATACCACGTAGCCAACGCCATACACGGAGACTGATATGTGCCAGCGGAGGAAAGAAGGTAGTGGAAGGACGAAGAGGGGAATATCATAGCCTATATCGGCCTGTCGCCGCCACTGCCAGCGAAGGCTCCGCCTATCCATCGGACAAGAGAGGTTTCCACGTGCGCCAGCGGTGAAGGAGGGAGAAGACCCCCGAATCGGCGAAGGTCGGAAGTAGGCCGGAACTCCGAGACCCTGCAGGGGTGCTGCGGTGGGCGCCGGAAACAGCGCCATCCCGCGAGCTGGAACGAAGAACGCGCCAACCTAGGAAGGAGACGACTCTCGATGAGAAACAATTTCCCGGCCTAACAGGGAGGGGCGTTGCGCCGCTTTATGAGGACTTGTTTTCTCGTCCGAAGATGCCTGTTAATTGCTACTGCGAGTGTTAAACGAATTGTGTCAATGGCGGGGTCATATTCAGTACCTCATTATGGTGCTCCGACTATTGAAAGTCTGGTGACTTGAAAAAACTGTGCAATTTTGTTCTGTTAAAAACAACCAGGCACCGAAGCTACGTGGGTATAAACCCTTGGTCAGCCGATGCACGCAGAAGTCTGAGGGTATGGTGTACTGAACAACAATTAGTTAATTACAAAAATGTTAGCTTATGTATTGCCGTCTCGATGGAGAAACATACATGCTCGTCATAACTATAATCTGACGTACCCGCCTCCGTGGCTCACGGGCTAGCGTGTTCGGCTACTGAGCCGGAGTGTTTGAGTTTTTTTCTCCCTTTATTTGTTCTTCACACAGTGTCTAAGAGGAGGCCAAGGATATAGGCTAAAAGCCTGACGAGGCCTTGGCCCCTTTTACACGTTTTTGCATCAGAACAGAACAGAACAGAGTTCACTCGTGGCCGCGTTCGGTGGAAGCGAAACGCAGAGACGTCATCATCATCGTCATCATTATCAGCCGTACTATATGCGCAATGCAGTGCAAAGGTCTCTCCCGCATCCCTTAAACTGTGAGTCGTAAGTGCATGGTAAAAATATCACACGGTATAGATTAACCCGGACGCCTCAGGACATCCTTAATAGCTCCTGAGACACTTGGAACGCTAAACGACAGTCCTCAAATTTGCGTCGTACAGTTTGCTCACTTCCATTCCACGAAATTCCGGCGCAACGCCGCTCCATTCTTGCATTTAGAGAGATCCGTGCGACAGGGGTAGGCGCTTAGTTCCTTTCTTTTTGCCGCAATCGCCCGCTTGTTTCCGTACCCAAGACGACATTGCGCTGAAGAAGCGCGACGTCTGGCTCCAAGCTGCGCTCTAATTTGGCAGGGACTCTTATATGGCTTCTTTCTTTCTTTCTTTCTTTCTTTCTTTCTTTCTTTCTTTCTTTCTTTCTTTCTTTCTTTCTTTCTTTCTTTCTTTCTTTCTTTCTTTCTTTCTTTCTTTCTTTCTTTCGAGTGCCATCCAACGACATGGGTCTCAAGGGAGAGCGCACTTTCGAAACCGGCCGTGCCAACGAGTCGTTGTGTACCCCGCATTCCGCGAGAGGGCGCAACATGTGAGTCAGCAGGAACTGGCGGACGTCGGAAGTGGCGACGAATTGCCATCGGTCACAGATCTTGTCCGTGGTTGTCACGCTGCGGTCTGCTTCAGAGTAAATGGCTCGGCGTTTCTGGAAGCTTGGCTGCGCGTGCAAAGAAGGGCTTTTCTTCTTTCTTTTTCGGCAGTGCGATCGCAGCCGTCACCGCCAACACATTTTAACACACCGGAGGCGTACTATAGCGTGCCGTCATCCCTTACGATGCGCATGCGCAGAAGGTGTTCGGTAAGCCGGTATACGCCGACTAGCTTTCACTAGCGCCAATTCTTCCTTCCGCTAGTGGCTACGCTTCTAAGTCAGGAAAACTGTTCTGTATTTATGGTCGTGTAGGGTTTGTTGGGTTGGAATGCGGACGATCTAATAACTCATATTTCAGCATCCTGCTATCAATCAAACCGGCCAGAAAGAACCGATTTATTGAACCATGTGCTCTATTACATGGCGCATATTACTCGAGTCATTTGTGCGGGCATGGGGTCCCACTGTTGTCACGGTGGTCCTCAGATGGATGGTGATTCGGTCACTGCCGAGTGATGAAATGTGTTTTGCTAGGGCGAGGATCACGAGAAATGGGGCAGCCTAGAGTCATACCGGGCCGTCTTCTTTTTTTCTTCCTTTTCGTAGTCTGTCACAAACCCCCGCCTTTACGGTCAAAAGAGGCGCGGGATCCCCTTTACGGTTACCCGTCGTCCCTCTATGAGGTTTGAGAACACGTTTAAAATTGAGGCCGGTCAATCCGTGAAGCAGGTGTGTGTCGGTGTGCGATTGAGGAATAAGTTCAAATAGGTCACTTTCTTTTACAAACAATTGAATGTTTATAAATAGTGGTCCGAATTACACTGCATAATAATAGAGTACAATAAAAAAATAAAACGCCACGACAAGATACTG
The DNA here is from genome assembly GCF_055883805.1 of Amblyomma maculatum. Lineage (NCBI taxonomy): Eukaryota > Metazoa > Arthropoda > Arachnida > Ixodida > Ixodidae > Amblyomma > Amblyomma maculatum. The sequence continues at coordinate 3,630,177 of NC_139352.1, read as the reverse complement.
ATAAAAAAACGAATAATTAAATGACAAGAGGAAAAACAACCTGACAATGGACAAAACACTGTGATAAAAAGAAGACTATAAAGATAACAAGGCAAATATTTTAGGTATAATGAGTTTGGGCAAAAGTTACATAGGAAACACAGCATAAAAAATTACTAAGTCAGGTAAAGTTTAACAAAAAGCGAAAAATAATGTTCGATTGAACAACAGTCTGTGGCGATTGCAATTCTCACGGCTTTCTTATTTGTTGAGGCGCCGAAGGCTGGGTTGCTCGGCAACGGCGGTCGTACAGGTGCAGAGAACGATGCGTCGATCGCGGGCCCGAAGAAACACAATACGCTGTCCCGGAGCGCCGCGAGAGTGGCCGGAAGTCTGCATCTCCCCAGGCGCACTGGCGCGGGCGTTCTGCGGTCGGTTATTTTATACACTCGGCTTCTGCGCAGCGCCCGCGTCAAGGACAGATGGTCGCTGCCCCTGCCGGCGTGCTGAACCTTGTTCAGAGGAGCAGCGGTGTCCCGTGAATTTCGCTCTATATCTGAGGCAGAAGCTTTCGCAACTTCCGCTGTATAATAGGTGAGGCAGCTTGTGACATAGTCTGTTCGCTCATACTTCTGTTTCAGGTGTCGAACCCTCACTTTGGGAAGGGTCATCTGTTGATGGCAAAATTGGTCTTGTTCGTCCGCGGTACGTTGGGCTACTTTCTACCTAACTTTTCCAATTCTTTATTAGTTTCCTTTTTTGTTCGTATTATTGAAGCAAGGATGACTTTAACGTCGCAGGTCAAGTTCAGAATTCAGGTTGGTTTAAAACTTCTACGTACAACCTCCTCCTAAAACAAATGAAATAAAATTCTTGTGGTGCACCATTTTGCCGGTGACATTTCCAAGAATCCAAAAGATGTCTAACAGCACCGGATGCCTTCCATTATTTAATTGCAATTCACAAATGCAGGGATCATAAAGATGAATTATGTCTTTGATACACGTAAAATTATTTAAACGAGGTGAGTTACCTGCCATGTTTCAATGTCACCGTCGCATAGCTGTTTTAGTACCGTTTTGAGATGTGGTGAGTCATGTGTCTTTTTACATGTAAGGCACTGTTTTAGGACTTACTGCCAATACTGACCAACGGTGCGGGATTCAGAGACCCCTGACCTCAGGTTCCTTGCCGCTGTTTGCACAATGAATACGAGCATAAAACTCGTTAAGGACAGGAGGCCTGCATACCAAGAAGCGCAAGCAAAAGACTGGAAAGCAACCGTTACTTCTGGCAAACTCCAGCCGGCTGCTGTTCCAAAAAACATTGCTGATGAAGCTATAACTACGCTGCAAGTATAAATGCATGCAGGGAACAAGATGCTGTCCTCTTATTTTGCTCGTCCGCAGATTCACTGGTATCGGTTCGGCCATGGATATCCGTTCGATCGTGTAATTCTGACATGGTGACTGCCTTTTTGGGTCAAAAAGGTCAGGGCGAGGTTTTAGAAAATGTCAGGAGAGAAGGTAAAGCCTGCAAATCCTGAATATGTGGTTCATATGGCGCTCGCTCGCTTGCACTTGTGTGTGAGAAGTTTTCTCTTTCTTTCTTTTCGACAGACGTAAACTAAAGGAATCGACAGAGAGGTTCACCAGCGTAGAGAACTCGGATGGCGGGCGGGTATATGCCAGCCCGAGCGTTGCGAGCAGGGGCATAGGGAGCGGCGAGGGGAGGGGGAGGTGGTCGCGGGATCGTGCACGCTGCAAGCAATGAGTGACACGAATGCATTGCCAGTTGGGTGATGAATAGTTTTTCTTAACGCTCGTCGAAGGCGTCCATGGGGCGCGCATTTCGGCGTCGCAAATTCTTCGCTGCTGGGTTTGACGGTTGCGGAAGAGGGAGGCAGAAATGAAGGGAAAGAGAGGAAAAGAAGCAGTTGACTGGGAAAGCAGCGGACTTGTGAAGTGACGCTCCCTTCTTTTTGCGCCGACCTTTTTTACACGTGCGCGTGCTTTGACGGTTCCGGTTTCTGTAGAGTAGCTTGGAAATGGGCTACATTGGCAGGCGCACATTGATGGTTTCGATTATTATCGCTTCTTGTGTTGGCGATGCCATTTATAACGGGAGATGATATTTAGAGGTTATTTGGTTTATAAGTCTATCATGTTGCCTCGGCTGGCCCTGGTTGAGACCTTTTGCAAGTCAAAGGAAGAAACCGCTATCCTGTAACGGACGAACTGCCTGACCATGGTGAAGATACTGTCACCATCCAGGCCGGGGTTTTACCGGCCTTATTGAAAGCAACGTTTTAGCGGCAGCTTCTTTGAGTTACTGAAGGGAAAAATCAATTATGGGTATTATTATAATCATAGTCATCATGATGATGGAACATTATGATAATGGTTAGAGTGAACTAGAATAGGGTGCAATTGGCAGCAATGCTTTACCAGGCCTGCTGAGACACTCCACGAGACCTTAGTGGTCCTATGACCTACGCGTTCTGCGACCTTCTGCCAGCAGGAGATTTGATGTAACGTACAGAAGACTGCACGCTAGCACTGCTCGGTGAAAGAAAATCGATGTAAGCTGTGGAAGAGTGACAAATGAAAAGGGTGCGGTTTTACATCTATTTTAGGGTTCCGTGTTTTAAAATATTTTATAAAATTAGCACAGCAGATACGAAGATATTGATCGTTGGCACCTTAGGCAAAAACGCTATGATGTCGTGGATATTTGCATGCCGTATGAACTCACTGCATGCTTTTGCAGCTGTCGAAGCATTTCTTCAGGATTTGAACAGCGGTTTGTATCATATCTGCCTTAGCTACGGACAATCGCCTACATCCTCAATCTACCTTTGCTGTTTCAAGTTCATATGCTTGTACAAGTGGTTCTTTCTAGGAAGTCCCCGCAATCCCAAAGAGTTCTTCGGCAGCTGGAGACGAAACGGAGTTCTTTGTTGCTTTTTTCCGCTTCGCGTATCGTCAGCAGAAATGGGCGCTTAGTATTTGCGAGCAATTATCTTGAGCCTAGTATTAAAAGAGAGCGAAAGTTCCATCGTGTGACAAAAGGTATATACATTTTAGCTCGTTAGACTGCCAATGATTAAAATCATTGCTATATGATGGCCAAGCGGAAGTCCCTAGAACGTGGACGTCTAGTTGTGACTTTTTCATGATACCCTTTCTCAATAACGTTTCAGCGATGAAAATTAGCTGGTTACATCAAATCAGAAAGTCCCCACTACGCAGTGGCCCCGAGTGGTGGGCGAGCTCCGACAGGGCGTTAATCTTACTCGAAGCTACATATGAATGGGAGTCAGCGACGTACACCAGCGCCCTTAATGCCTAGCACAACAAAAATGAAACCATAAACGCACAGAAGCTGCCTGAAGCTTCCAGCGTTTGTACGCCTGCTGCCCCTAGTAGGGGCTGACGACCGTACACTGCTGGCAGGAACTGGCCCAACAAAAGCATCGCACTTCCACGGGCTAAGAAATGGAGGCGGAGGGGGGAGCAGCTGTCAAGATGATGACGCCATTTTTTACAGTCACACGGAAGTCAAGGCGACGGAGTTTAGGGAACACACTGTGTCTTCGAGGACAGAGATACGGTGGCCCAGGAGCTGGTCACCTTGTGGGTCTCTTGCGTCACCCAAAAGGCGCCGCCTCGCTTCTGGCGGTGGACTGTTTTCTCCACGTTTCAAGTAAAAACGTCGCATTCTTCAGAAACGCTTCAAGTTGGTGGTGAGGCCATTCTTCACAGCGACCGCTGAGTTGACTTTTGACCTGCCACGCGGCCCCTACGTGTCTTCGGGGTCATTCTTCGGTGATGTCTGACGGGGAGCGTGTTGTCATCGTCTGCTACACGGTACCCTGCCGTCTGCTCGGCGCTTTCTGAAAGGTCCCTGCCTGCCCACACACCCTCGTATTGCATTCATTTCTCTATTTCTTTTTAAACATTCGTGGGACCTCGATTGGAACTGGAAAGGGAGAGGCGGAGCGTCGGGGGAGGAGGAGGAGCAGGCGAAAAGAGAGCAGAAAAAGGTCTCGAAACGTCCAAGTTTCGTCGGTGCTTTATGATATACGATACGCGTTCGATGATGGATGACGTGGCTGGGTCAATGCGATATAAATGATGGTTATGCTCGCGCAATAGTTTGCCGGCGGAGAAGCGCATTGTTCTGTCAGGCTCCTTTTTTTTTTTTTGCTGTGTTATGCTTTCTAACTGCGATGAACAGTACTCGTGAGAAAACGCTCTTTTCGCCTGATACGCGGTGTCGCCTTCTGCAAACCAGAAAAATAAAGAACATTTGTTGCAGCTCCGTTTCCCGAAAATTTTACATCCGTTTCGTTAACGGGTCCTTTCTGGGGAGAAAAATGAAAAAGTAGGGAAAAACATGAGAGATGCAACCCACAGTGCGTGTAGTTATCTTAGTATACCTGCAATTTTGACGTGCACAACTTCGGTTGACGGTGGGCGTTTATGGCGGCAAGCTTGGCGGCTTTTCTTTTTGTATCCTGTTGCGACTACGTGTTTGACGCTTTTCGTTACGTCTCCCACCCCTCTTTCTGTCGCCATTGGGAAGCCTCAATACGGGGACAGGAGCGCTGTTTTCTGACGCCAATCTGTTCTACATTTTTGTTCCGCGGTTTGTGACCTCTTACGCTTGGGGTGTTTGGAAAAAGTACCGTTCCCTCCCTGCCCGAGAAAGAATGCACAACGCCTTGCCCAGAGGTCGGCTCGTCATACAGCCACTCTCGATGTCCCGTTAAAACGAACTGAGGGGAAGTTAGAAGGCGAGACATCGTATGAAAGAGCTTGCCTGTAGGCAGGGAGGGAAGATGCGTATTGATGCAGAGTAATGAAAAGAAGCTGGCTGATGCGTACACGACCGCTAGCACGGAATACGCGCAGTGCTAGCGTGTAGCACGCCAGCCAGCCGGATGTTGTTTTCGGTCACACGTTCCCCCCCCCCCCCTTTTTTTTTTTTGCTATTCCGAGGAAAACGAGGTATAGGGAAGTTATGGGTAACAAACACAACATGCTTTTGGGAGATTGAAGCCCCGGAAGTCACGCAGTCATCTGTTTGGTGGAGGCAGCACTGCTGTCTGGGGCTGACATATTTAAGCAAAAATTGACGGACGAGTTTTGAAAGGAGATATTTTGGCACAAGTAAAAAAGTTCACATTTTTTCGTAGGACACCTAAATTCAAATCGCATTTTAGACGCTTTGTTCATTTTCATTCTATGACACATTACACTGGTCGTCCGGCTGATAACGCTTGTTAATTTCTACTGCATCTTGGAGGACCAGAAAGAGCGCTTTCAGAGTAAAAAATAAACATTACATGTTGTTATGAGCTGAAAAATAAATCAACACTACATATCCTGAAAAACATTAAGTCCATTTCGATATGACTTGATTTGATTTATGGCGTTGAAGGTCTCAAAGCGCAGTGAAAGAAACGGAAAAATAATTTGCAGCTTACTTATGTATCTTTATTACCTATACATCACGTAGCCATAACGAATACGAATACAACATAGTTCTCTGGAAACGGGCATTGCAGTTTAATAATTGTTCATTACAACGAATTCGTATTTCAATTCAATTCAATTCAATTTCAGCAGATTGCATGCATGATGTCTTGACATCTCGTACTCTGTATTCCGCGGAAGCAAAGAGAACTCCAGAAATATTTTTTGGGCCAATAAAAAACAGACCCCTCCTTTGAATCGATCACTGCAGTGTTCACGGGGAGGACAGGACGTTAAGGCAGTTGGAATTTGCGCACAAGTATCCCCGTCAGACGTTCCGCCAGTGAAGAAGGACGAAGTTAAGAAAGCATTAGAAACTGTGAAAAGGGGGAAAGCAGCTGGAGAGTATCAGGTGACTATAGATTTGTTGAAGGACGGGGGGGAGGGGGGGGGATATCGTGCTAGAAAAACTGGCCACCTTGTATACGCAGTGCCTGGTGTCATCGACGGTACCGGAACCATGGAAAAACGCAATCATTATCTTAATTCATAATTACAGACCAATCAGCTTACTGTCTGTTACGTATAAGGTATTTACCAAAGTAATCGCTAATAGAATCGGGACAACTTTAGACTGCAATCAAGCAAAATATCAAGCAGGTTTTCGGGAAGGATACTCTACTATCGATCATATCCATACCGTCAATCAGGTGATAGAAAAATGCTCGGAATATAACCAGCCCTTATACATAACATTCATTTATTACGAAAAATCATTTGACTCAGCAGAAGCCTCGGCGGTCATGCAGTTATAACGAAATCAGGGTGTAGACGAGCCGTACGTCAAATTGCTGGCAATATATAGAAGGTGCACAGCAACCATAGTTCTGCATAAAAACAGTAATAAAATTCCTATAAAGAAAGGTGTTAGGCAAGGAGACACGATCTCCCCAGTATTATTCAGAGCTTGCTTAGAAGAAGTATTCCGGGACTTGGAATGGGAGCAGGTAGGGATAACAGTAGATGGAGAATACCTCAGTAATCTGCGATTTGCTGATAACATTGCCTTGTTAAGTAACCCAAGGGATGAATTGCAAATAATGGTTGATGACCTAGGCAGGAAGAGTAGAAAGGTAGGCTTGAAAATCAATATGCGGAAGCCTAAGGTAATATATTCAATAGCGTAGGGAAGGAGCATCAGTTTACGTTAGGTAGCGAAGCACTAGAAGTAGTAGGCGAATATGTCTACTTAGGACAAGTAGTAACCGCAGATCCGGACCATGAAAGGGAAATAACAAGGAGAATAAGACTGGGAAGGAGCGCATTTGGCAAGCACTCCCAGATTATGACTAGCAGCTTACCGGTATCGCTCAAGAGGAAAGTATAGAACAGTTGTATCTTACCTGTACTTACCTATGGGGCTGAAACGTGGAAGCTAACAAAGAGAGTTCTACTTAAGTTGAGGACAACGCAGAGGGCTATGGAAAGAAAAATGGTAGGGATAACGTTAAGGAATAAGAAACGTGCAGAGTGGGTTAGAGAAATAACTCAAGTCACTGACATTCTATAGTGGAAACCAAGATGAAGTGGGAATGGGCAGGACATGTAGCGCGAAGAAAGGATAACCGATGGTCGCTTAGGGTAACAAACTGGATTCCAAGGGAAGGAAAACGTATCAGGGGGCGGCAGAGAGTTAGGTGGGCGGATGAGGTTAAGATGTTAGCAGGGGTCAAGTGGATACAGCTAGCACAGGACCGGGTTGATTGATGGATTATGGGAGAGGCTTTCGTCCTGCAGCTCGTATAGTTAGGCTGAGGATGATGATGATAATGATTATCCCAAGTACCTTTCTAAGTTCAGTCGTTCAGTCGTGTCCGACTCTTCGTGACCCTATGGACCATGTCACGCCACGCTTTCCGGTCTCTCACTATCTTACTTTTGAGGAAAGTAGCTTTGGTATTAAGCAAAGCATTTTTTTTTAAATCACTGAAATATTTTTCTGTTGTCTATTTAGAATTTAGCAATTTCTCCGACACAGTAAATTATCAAGTATTGCTGGGTAAACTTGTGAGGTATGGGTTCAGAGGAACTTCTTAGCAACGTACGGCTCCGAAATATTAGATGGGGAGTTGTGACAGGGACCTACATTTCGATCTGTTGCTTCTTTCCTATGCCAAGTGTAAGGTAGAATTAGACTAAAACTGCCAGATTCTTGTTTACGCGAACTGTTTTGCTGCGATTTTATAGGAGGAACATGGCGGCAGCACATACAACAGAAAGTGCCTCTGATTGCAAACTGCAAGGTTGGGAAAAATAATTTGATTCTGAATGATTGAAAACAAATTGTGCCGTACCAATAGCTCGATCATTATTGCACTGAAAATTGTTGCTTTAGGTCTACAAGTAGTCTCCGTTGGAAGAATGGCTCAAACCAGTTCAAATGATCTGTACAGGATATGTATCTTTCGCTAAAACTGAGTAGGGCTGTTGGAAGAAAGCAGATACCGTCATTAGCTGTCAAGTGATGCACAACGTGTGTATATTGTGCCCGTAATAACTGCTTGTGATATTGTATCTTAATTAGGGCCAACACGTGTACAGCAAGTGTACAGAAGCACGCAGGGTGGTTAATCCTAACATCATATACTAATTACGGCTCAATTGTGGCCGAAATGCTTTATCAGCACCAATAAACGTCGCAGTGCACAACAAATTCACCCTGAACTACATTCACTAACAAAAATGATTCAGCTTTTATGGTACAAAAAAGCACTGAGCAAGGGTTGAGGGTGAGCCTCAGTTCAAAAGACGACCCAACGTTTCGGCAAGGAGACTTGTCATTCAGCTTTTGTATATGACTATTACCTACTACGTCCCACTACACACAGTATTAGCATAGTTTTTCAGTTTTCTTATCTACTTACCGCCTATTTAAGGAAGTAAACTAAATTTTGGTCTTTATGTTTTCTATTTGTGCTCGTTACTACCATTGATCGGTCTACCTTCTGCATGGGTATTTAACTGGAGCTGACTTGACACTACAATGAAGCGCTTTCAATTCAGTCACCTACACATCGAGTGTTTGAAAACAAACACATGAAATTGAAAACAATTATTTCGTTTCACATAAATTTGCTCAGAATGCTGCGACCACTTCTTCCGGCTTTATTTAAATTTAGCCTATTCAAATTATAGTTAAGGTATCTGTGTTCTCGCTTATCTCCCAGGCTACATGCTAAAGCAATTCCTGGGCTCTATGCTCAAAATGTTTCGTGTCGATTTCTCCTGCCTTCTTTTGCCCACTAGTGACATCCTTAGCATAGCAGACTTATGTTGTAAAACGATACAAAGCTTACAGAGTAAGGGAAAAATTGATGGTATTTTTCAAAGCGTCTTTACAGACTTGCCGAATGTCGAGACTGTCGTGCGTACAAAACTACGTAATCGCTGCGAACATTGAGCCAGTTTCCTGTGCTGCCCTATTATGTTCTTTGCACCGCTTTTATTGCGAAAGCACATGTTGCCTCACGAGTGACGTGTATAGAAGCCGTGCAAACGGCCTGCGGACAGAGCGTGTCCTCGCGAGCTATATCGACGTCCGTTGCAATGCAGACGTCCTAGTCTTGTCTGGACATGCCACGTATAATGAACTCGCAATGATTTCACTTTTCCGCATGTAAGGAGACAACTGCATCGCTGTAATGTTGTTTTTCTGCCGCTTTTCTATTCTCTTTTCAGGTTAGGCGATCGCAATTTCCCAGCTCTGACGAAGCCAACTTCAATGCAACATTCTACCATTTCACGGTTCCTCACCCTACTCGCCTCCTCTCCGCTGCCCCGATTTTTGCTTCGGAAGCAACAATCTATGCACAACTTCAGGAAAGGGTGAAAGTCGCTGCCATATTGAGCACTGGGTTGTTCTGTCCCATATAAAGTTATGAACTTTGACGCGCCAATAATTCTGCAACTAAGGAATAAGAGCACCACAACAGTGCAGCCGCCCAATCACGCTAAAGAGAGGAGATTCGAAGCGCGCAGTATTGCGGCATTCCATGGTTCAAATTTTTCGCGTAGCCAATGCACGAATGGCTAGGAGAGGTTATGAGGTAGGAAATGGTGAATAACTGTCCTGCTTTCGAGCGGACCCCCCCCCCCCCCCCCCACCCCCCCTTTTTTTTTTCCTTGAGGGAACAGATGAATGGGGTGGAATGGGAAAAGGGGTCGACACAGGTAGCCTTTTACTTTGAATCAAAGTCATTATTTCTCTGTTCTCAGTTTAATTTCGGAGTAAAAAAAAAGAAAATAGATATATATGCTGAAAATACACAGTTTTCAAAAAAAAAAACTAAAGATTGTCTTTTTCATATTTCGGTTCGACGTTTGATTCTTGTCGGACGTCCGGATCTTGATACATCAGGTAATTCACTTGTTCTTGCTTCTGTCTTCAGATACAGTTTCGATTATCTAAATTATAGACTTCAGCTGCACACCTCAACATCCCTCTTGACATATGCTTGAAGCACTATTTTAGTAGCGCAGAGGCGAGGGTGAAGAAGATAAGAGCCAATGATAAGGCGCTCAACCTATCGACTCGTTTTATTCAGACTTTGCCGCAGCTGAAATACAAGTGCGAGGAACAATGTGAAGTGGGAGAAACACGCGCACAAAAAATAACACTAACTGGGAACGTGGCAAACACGCTGAGTGCAACTTTTGGATATTTATTTCAAAATGAGGTCGATGCGGGGGCTCACGCACTTGTCTTGGTGTTCACTTACTTTGAGGGCTTCTGTTATTTCCCTCGTCGGCTTTTTTCGCCTTTGGTTAGGCTTGGTTTACGAGTTTCAACGTCCCAAACCGACTCACTCTATCAGAGACGTGGAAGGTCCCAAAATGTCGACCAGGTGCCGGAAATTTCAACCACCTAGGGTTCTGTAATGTGCACTAGCAATGCATAGTACATGGCTTTGAGACAAGGTTTCGCTTTGCCGGAAAATAAGACAGCCTCTTTGTCGTTATTCTCCTTTCCCTCGCAGCGGTGGCGCAGTGGTTAGGGCGCTCGACTGCGGTGATGAGGGACCGAATCCCAGCCGCGCTTTTCGACGAAGGTGAAAAGCAAGGCGCCCGTGATGTCAGTGCACGGTAAAGAACTCCCCCTCATTACTATTTGCCGTCTCTTCGTACCTTTCCAATTACCGCCCGCATACGTGGATGCGTGTTCAGCGCCCTTTCATATACTATGTATCCATCTTCTTTCTCTCGTTCGATCGATCGACGCCGTTCTTTGCAATGTGACACAGCTTCAAAAGATTTTCTGGTGCAGGAAAAGCAACGTCCACATTTGTACGCAATGCCATCCCTTGAGGCTGTGAAAGTATTATATTGCTACGGTATGATTACCGACCTTCCTTTTTCTGTCCTTATTATTATTTTTTTTTTGCCTGTTGGCTACACTTCGGTTTAATCTCATGAATTCTATCAACAAGATTTCAGAGTTGTTCTTTTTTTTTTGTTTGTTTTTTTTTTTTTTTTTTTTAGTAAGGGCGCTTGACTGGCGAATTCAAGGACGCTGTATCAAATACTGGTCGCGTCGGGCGCTTTTCAATGGAGGTGAAAATCAAGGCCCCCACGTACTTTGCGATATCAATGCACGTTAAAAAACGCCAGGCGGTCGAAATTTCAGGAGCCCACCACTACCGCGAACCTCAAAGCCTCAGTCGTTTTCGACGTCAGACCATTAAACCAAACCACACCAAACCTGTTTTTGAAGGCTGTCTTGTAATGCATGGCTGTATAATCTTTGCAAGGCGCTTGGAAAACAAAACTTGAAGAACCCGACCACGGCGGCTGCGTTTCGATGGAGGCGAAACGAAGAGGCGTCGTGTGCTGTGCGATGTCAGCGCACGTTAAAGATCCCCAGGTGGTCGAAATTACTCCGTAGCCCTCCACTACGGCTCCTCTTTCTCTCTTTCCACTTTCACTCCCACCTTCCTCCCTTCCCTTACGGCGCGGTTCGGGTGTCCACAGAGCAAGTGTGACAGTTACTGCGCCTTTCCCTTCCTGTGAACCAATTTAACTTTAACTTTTAGATACTTCGCTTGACAAGTTTGACTGGACACAGGAGACTCGCATGAGAGGGTTCTGCCCCCTAGGCCCTTGTTGACGACACACATGGCAGGCACTGAATCGAAAGGCCTAAAAATCGCAGTGTTCCTTCAAAATACACTTTATGAGTCGACAAATTTTGTCAAGGTACTTACAAGTAAACTGATAAAACATGCCTGACGCCGGAAGCCTCTGAGTTGGTTGCTGTACTATTAAAAAAAGACTTCATTAAAAGATATATAAACACGTGCCATTCGGTGTCGTCTAGGTCTGCTACAAGAAGCTTGTGATAGCGGGCAAAGTAAATATTGTTTAAGAGCGGAGTTATGCGTAATCCAATGTAAACACCAGTTGTTTGGATTGGTAAGTCAAGGAACACCACTTTACAATAGGTAGTGAAGCGCCGCCAGTGGTTAAGGGAATACGTATACTTAGGACAGATACCAGCCGCAGATGCGGACCTTCAAAGGGAAATAATTGGAATAATTAAGATTGGAATGGAGCATACTCGCAAGTATTCGCCGATCATGACTTTTCAGCTTACCGGTATCTCTGAAGAGTCACCTGTGGCAGAAGCGAGGAGGCCAAAGAAAATGCCTGTACTTAAACTGAGGGCAACTCAGATAGCTATAGAATGGAAAGTGATAGATATAACAATGAGAGTCAGGAAACGTGTAGATTGGGTCAGGGTATAAACTCGAATAAACTAGCTGAAATCAAGAAAAATAAATGAGCAAAGGTAGGACATGCAATGCGAAGAAAAAGAAATGGGCACAGGCTCAACATGTAATGCGAAGGGAAGATCACCGATAATATCTGAGGCTAAAACATTGGATTGCAAGGTAGAAAATGCGTAACAGTGGGTGGCAGAAAGTTAGGTAGGCGAATAAGATGAAAACGTTTGCGGGGATCAAGTGGATATACCTAACACAGGACAGGGTTGATTGGAGGCAAATGGGAGAAGCCTTTGTCCCGCCGTTGCTGTAGTCAGGCAAATGATGATGATGATGAAGCCGAGTCATTCCAGACAAAAAAAAAGTCCAGTTTATATACAAAGTAAGTAGCCAAATGAAATGACTTATTACTATGCCGAAAAAGTCAATATATTCTTCCACGCAAGAGAGCAACTTTATTTTGGGTGGTGGGGGGAGGTGGGAGGGAGAACATTACAGCTAATTTTTGCCTGTAAAAGAAAATAAAAGTTTGTACAGCCATGTCGCTTTATAGGGTACCTCTTTCGTAAACACTACAAAGGCCAAACGGGCAGATACGTCAATGTCCGCTTGCATAAAAAGAACAGCTTGAGCAACACAGAGTCCGGTCATTTGGGTTTGCATTGCAGAGACTTTAGGAAAGAAAAAAAAAAGGAGAATAAGCATGCCTAATTTTCAGGAAATGCGAGATGTTGCGTCAAAACCGGGAAAGGCATCAAGACATGTGCTTTAGCGCCGCGTTGGTAGCGCAGTTTAAGGAGCAACTTCGTTCCCTAATAAATAATGAAAGAACGCACTGACCACGTATAATCTCAATGCATATTAGCTAGCCCTAATAAATAGAATCGTACGTATAGTCAGCTCCCTTTTCGTGTCATCATTTTTTTCTTTTTTTTTTGTACAGGCTTTGCACTGGTTAAAATCATGTTGAACCAACCCGCCCACAGCTTTCACTTTGTCTAGGTTTGAAGGTAGGCCCACTGCGCGTGAGTCTTTTTTTTTTTTCTCTTTTTGTCAGCTCTCCTTCAAGGACACCAGTTGTTGGTTGCCGGATATTTCTGCGAATTGGGTCAAACGCACAATCCCTCCACGAATCGCTGAGTAGCAAGTGCGTCCGCGCTTCGCTCCTTCACCCGCGGCAGATGCGAGAACGCTTTGGGATTAAGGAGGCACGCACAACATATGCCGCCATGGTATCATGCCCACCGCCGTCTCCATCGGCGCACCGGACCCACACTTGGCGAATATCAAAAGGCCGACTAGGAGAGCGGCATCGACTGTTCCGCAATGCAGACTGTCGGGCTGCCCTAACGTGTACGGGACTGGAACAACGTCACACCTGCTCCTGCATCCCCCTTTTCCGTCTCGTGCTTCCCGCTCCTTCCCGCACAAGAGCAGAAGGAAAGGGAGGAGGACGTGTGTTGTTGCTCGCACCGTTCCTGCGCGCGCTTCAGGGTCGCAGAGGATCACGAATTCCCGCTCTCTCGACAGCGGCCGGTGCGGCGTTCCCATCAGAAAAATCCCACGATCGGTCGCTGCCACCCGAGCGACTGACTCGGCGGCGTACGGCGGGCAGGTTTTAGGCACGCATGTTTGTATCGGCTCCTTGCGATTTCTTCGCCTTTTAATAATTTTTTTTTCTTTCATCTCAATTTTTTGCTTCCTTTTTAGTCCTACTGCGTCCTTCGTTTCAGTCTCAATACTGCTTTAGGCCTAGCGATAACGCAGGAATACTATTTTTCCTAGCTTGCCCGGTATGCTATATACTATACAAGCATCTGAATATTCTTTTTTTCTCCCGCGTTTATATTTTATCTTTTTCTTGTCGGTCCTTCTGTGTGCAGGTAAAGTCACCGTTAGAAGGAAGTGGGATAACGTGACAGGTAAAAGCGAAGGGCCAAGCGTCTGGAAATAAGCGCCGCCTTCCCCGCATCGCGTTTTTCGTTTTATTTACTTGCCTCCGTACGCTTTCTATCTGTAGCTGGTATAGGGGTACTGTTGGATCCGTTATCCGCACCGAGCTTTTTCAGCAACGCAGCAAAAGTCTACAACAAAGTGGTGGAAAAAGCACACTGAAAATGTCTCATTATTATGGCTCCTTCTTCGTCTACGGTGAGGGTCTCGTGGGGGGAATCTCTCTTCCGCTTTATGGTTGGGCGGCGGCAGCGAGGTTCCCCCTCAGACGCGGCGATGCCTGGCAGCCAGCTTTCACTTAATTTTATTTACCTGCACGTCTTCCATTCTTAAAGAAAGTCGAAGACGAGCAAGAAAACGAGGAGGTGAGGAGGCGAGCTCTAAAGTGGGAGGGGTCGCTGTTTTGGTTTTCGTTTGCGTGAACACTGAGTGCGTTGGTTAGGTATTTCGTCATTATTTTCTTTTCGTCTCCTGCTTCCTTGGTCGTCTTGCGTCGTCGTTTCTTTTAACGCGCCTTCCGCGCTGTAGCGTGGCAAAAAGGAAGGAAAAAGATGGTGAATTCTTGTAGGGGTGGCTTCCTTCCGAAGCCGTGTTTAAGGCTGTCTAGAAAGTAATAAGAAAATGGAAAGCTAGGAAGAAGTATACAGAGCGTCAACAGTCGAGCAACATGCGCAGGCCAGCACGTTCAAGCCCAAAACTGGGGTAACGGCTCTTTTCATTATTCTTTTCTCGAACCTTGGCATGAAAAGGGCTATTGTGTGCCTGCTAGCGACGCGTTGCACTTCGTCTTGTATTTCTGCAACCTCGCGAGGGGCGCTGGAAGGATCCCCACGAGGTTCGAGTTTTTCTTTATTTAACACTTCGCGGGCCCGATGACGCGCCGTCTTTTATTTTTGCCCGTGGCAAAGAGATGCGACTAAGTGGAAAAGGCCGCGATTTATTCTCGTCTGCCTGCTGCTGCATGACGTGATCGTCATTGTTTGTGGAGCTCTGGGAACATGTGCGCACAGGAGGGAAGGCATGATTGCGATAACATTCATTCCTCACCTTGCGAGGCTGCTCTGTCCATTATCACCGCCACCGCTGCTTTATAACCGCTGAATGGGATTTCTCCTAATGTCTAGCTTGCAGCTTCACTTAGCATAGACCTTGCTAATACATTTGCTCTGTCGAACGAATTCCGTTTGGTGGACGAAAAGCTCGATCGTACCTGAGACAATTAAATCATATTAGGACAGTATGCTCGGTTTAGACTTAATTCCATTCTGCATTGCCCAAGGATGCGTGATCGAGTTCCGGCCATGGTGCCCGCTTGTAGATGAAGACGAAAAAGAAGGCACCTGTGTACTGTGCGTTGACAGTACACGTTAAAGATCTCCAGGTGGTCGAAATTACTCGGGGCCCTCCACTACGGTGTCAGCTTGGGCCGCTTTGGAACGTTTAGCCCCAAAAACCGAACTAAGCATAATTAATTTCACGTGAACAACTTTTGGAAGTTAATAGACGCCGCTTACGTAGTGAGGCATCTCCTCCGCTTGACAAAGTGAAAGTGTTCCTGTTTATGCTTTTAGCAAACCCCGAGTGATGCATCTGACAACCTATGGTGATGCGACGCACGGCTGAGTCCCAAAATGTGGACCAACGATGTGCCCTCATTTCAAACCCGAGAAAAAGTCTCCACACTTGTGCGGGCGATAAATAATGGAGTTCACCAGCCTGAGACTTTCACCATTACAAACGGCTGCCAGAATCACCCTTGGTGAGAAAAAGAGGCGTGAAGGCCACGCGGCGCACAATGTTCACGGTGCTAAACATCGCTTCAGCCGAAGCCCTTGTGCCAAGCTCCAAGGACAGATGGGGGAGCGAAGCCTGCGCATCTTCCGAATACCGGCTGGTTCCATTCGTCCTTGAACTAACTGCTAAACTCATCGTGGCATAAGTTTAAGCTTCCCCGAGTCTTGGACCCGCATTAGACAGGCCGTCGTCGCCGGCTAGACGTGTGTCAGGTGAGTTGCGTCAGGCCTTAACCTGGATTGTTCCCAAGCGGTGAGACCTATTGTCGGAATCTGGAGATTGTAATGCCATTGAAATCAAGCACAATGTCAGGCTCAAAGAAAACGGGAGGGGGGTGTTAGTAAAATGCCGCCAGTGGATACAAACACCTTAACGTAGACACACTCAAGACGAAAAGGAATTCCTCTCAAACGCTTCGTGCACTAGAATCGCTACCTCTGCTTTCGCCGTTAGAGAAATGCCGCGCTTTTGACGTCTACAATTTTTCATTGCACCTTTGAGTTTTCGCTGGCCAGAGTCGTTTGAAGCATCTGAACAGAAGGTCTTGGCTGAACACAGGGCATTAACTGAACAGCTATATGCATCCTATACAACTAACCATAGAACTATATATAATTTGGAGATAATTGATTCTGCATCTTGACAATATGCATATTTAAATCCGTGCAAAATAGCTGGTTCACCCGTGTGCAATATACATGAAGGGGTCGCCTCGAACACTTAGTTGTGTTAAAAGATATTTTGAGTGTCTCAATGTGTACGTGCTTGCTCATTGTTTTTATTTTTGTTCTTGTTTTTGTTGTTGTTTTTTAGTGTTTATCCTGTGTTTCCAGCTTCAAAACGTAGATATATATTCAGTGGTTGCTGTAGTAGTTCCATATTTAATTGAAAGAAAACAGCGGATTAGCTGCATACAGCTGCTGAGTGGATTTGTCTATTGGCGCTTCCACAGAGCAGCAGTGTCCTAATACATTCAGATGCTTTAATCTTTAGAGATTTGCCTGATTAATGGGAACCATGTCTCTATTTTTAATAATTCTAGTTTAAGACTAAAGAATTTTAATTCTCTTCACAGTTATTAACGTAGACTCAGGGGCAAGTTGGTCAGTCAAGATATGGTTTGGTTTGTGGGGTTTAACGTCCCAAAGCGAATCACCCTATGAGAGACGCCGTAGTGGAGGACTCCGGACAGTTCGACCACCTGGGGTTCTTTAACGTGCATTGACATCGCACAGCACACGGGCGCCGTGCTTTTCGCCTCGAACGAAAAGCGGCCGCCGAGGCCGGGATTCGATCCCGCATCCTTGGGAACAGTAGTCGAGCGCCGTAACCACTGCGCCGTCAGTCAAATACAATTAAAAAAAAAAAAGAGTTGTTTCTTATGGAAAGCGGCACGAGGCGAGTGTAGCACTCTACTGAACAGCACGCGAAATTGGCTTTTTGATCTTTCACTGTAACAAACAAGCCAGACATCGAAATGTTTGTGTTTGTAACTTGATCTGATATTTAGCTTTCACTTTAAGCAAAGCAGTGGACTATTTTCTGTCGCGGAATAATTGTGCGTGGTGGCTATTTCAGACGAGTTGTGTATCACTGTATCACATCTTTTTATTTCTCTAGATATCATCTGAACTGCGCCTGGCTGTTCAGTGTAAAATGGCACGACCGAAGTATTTCCTGGAGGATTCAGCTTAGTTAGTCCGACGGAATGTACCTTATCTAATTGACAACTATTATATCTATTACGTGGCTCGTGATTACAAGTTTTTGACCATGATCCTTGCCTTGCCAAATTGTTAGCCTCATATTGCCATTTCTTTCCATGAATGGTGCAATTATGTTCTTAAGTCTGTTACACTACATGACAGAGTATAGTATCCCGTCGAACTTGTCGATTCGACACACTGGCCAGATGAAGTCCTAATTGCTATATTGAGGCGTTTAAGAGATTTCCTCACTCCTCGCGTATAAACTTGGAGCTACAGCTTGAAAGCTTCACCCGAGGCCAGAACGTCGCTCTTTGTTATGCTAAATACTTTTCCGCACTGCGCAAGCTGGCGGGCGTCTGCCCCAGACGCCCGCACACCGTATTCCGGATGCAGGTTTCCGCTGCCTCGCGCCCGTGCACAACGACTACTCATTGTCTCTCTCTAGAATGGTGCAGTGCCGCGTGAGGTGAGCCTCAGTCGGACAGATTAGCGAACAGGACGCTGGTCTGTGATGGAGCAGAAGCGCTCAAGGTTATAACGTGGGCCGTCCGAATGCCAAGAAAACCACGACGCAAAGCGCACAGTACGAGGCCAATGTCCTTCGTTGAATGTTATGTCAAGTAACGTAACCTAACCGTGAGTCCCGTCCAAGACGAGTAGTGTGCGATTCCTGTTCTCTGAGAACCTATAGCCTCGTAGCTTCTTCGACGCTGCACGGTATTTCTCACACGGGGTGCACGCATACGTTGGCCTCTAGCAAACTTGGGGCTTCTCGAAGGCGCCATCACAAGGCACAACAATGCGCGTGGCATAACAGACAGTTATAGATGGGGCTGCTGGAGGATGAAAGATTTCACACAGGGCGAAGCACAGACAAGGGCCCCACGGTGGAGGCCTACATATCCCTAAACGGCACCGCTGTATGCGACCGTAAAGTACGGGCAACCATTTAACCGAGGGAAGCCGAATATGTAAGTAAAGAAACAAGAAATGTTTGCTCGCTGTGAAGTTGGGCGGTTGCCGGCAAAAGCGGCTCAGAAAAAAACATAACAGAGAGGGGCTGAGAAATGGAACAAAATAAAACAAGTTTGAAGGCAAAAGGAGGGAGGGAACCGCTCTAAACTGGCGGATGCGGAGTTTTTGGGTCCGATTTCCGGTGTCCTTTTGTGATGGCCGCTCGGGGGCGCAGCGGGAAGCGCATAACGGAGAAAGAGAAGGTGGAGGTTCGAGATTAGTGACCTGTAGCTGCTATGCGGTCAGTCTGGCCTGGGGAGTGCTGTCAGTTTCACAGCTGAGCTGGCGGTCCGCGGATATTTGATGCTAAAGCTCCATGCTGCGAGAGCACTAGCATGGAGAACAAGGTGGCCGATGGCATCAGGAATCGTTCGTAGACGTGGCCACGGAAAAACGGGTTTCATACTTTGCCGCTCAATAGTGGCGTTGAGCGCAGTCGTATATAGGTACGGACCACAAATCCCACGAAGTACGGCGTGCTGTCAAAAAGGTTAAGGATCACAGTAGTCGTTTCTAGATCGCCCTTTAGCGGTCAGCTGTGACTGATCACTCCTTACAAACTCCAGAATGTTTCAATACTCCTGCTTTTGCTGAATCGGAACACGTGGACAAAGATTTATCCCCGTCGTCTTCCTGTCCTCATTCCTGGTGCCTTACTCCCGAAGACACAATATAGGTGCGTGGAACATTACTCTCTTCAATGAGCGTACACTCATCAGCCGAAAGCAAGTATTACTCATAAAAAACAAAGTACTGTATTTTAAAATATAGCTTTTTTTGTGTGTGCGTGTGTGTGTGTGTGTGTGTGTGTGTGTGTGTGTTTAGGGTATGTTTGCCTTTCTACAATGGTTTTTATTTTATGTTTGTTTGTTTCTGCTTCCACAGTGCATGGGTTTTCTGTATTTTCTGTGTAGACCGCATCATTTGCCTAATTTATTGTGTACTAGATGTTTGTTCTTATTTATGATGTTTCCCCCCTACAATAATGCCCCTGTGAGGGCGCTGTAGGTACTGTGTATAAATAAATAAATAAATAAATAAATAAATAAATAAATAAATAAATAAATAAATAAATAAATAAATAAATAAATAAATAAATAAATAAATAAATAAATAAATAAATAAATAAATAAATAAATATTACTGACGTATGGCGGTTTTATTGGTCGTTGTGAGGACAAGCCGAGTGAGACCGCGGAAGTGAGAGCCAAGACGCTGTTGGGTTCTAGCAATCGCAGTGTCAAACACTCCCAGCACTTCGACCGAAACACATCGTGTCCTGTGGCCGGACCCAGACTCACCTCCTTTTCCAGCGTGCAGTGTGTCCGGCGAGCAAAGTGATCGTGTCAACTTCGCCAACCGTGGCAACACCCCTGTGGTCATCGCAGGTCCGAGCGTATGGGTGTGGTTACCACCTACCCGGCCTGCACGCGCATACGCACAGACTGACCCCTCAACGTCCCCCCACATTCAGTTCCATTGTCCGCCATGTACCGCTCGCCCCGAAAGTCAAAAAGCACGTTGGCCGCCACGCGCGTCCGGCCTCATAGAAGCCAAGCAGACGGACACGCTGGGCTGTTCTCCGAGGGTAGGGGATACAAGGAAAAAAGAGGCAGAAAAAAGGAACAGTTGTTCGAGCTCGCGCTGGTAGAGTGCGACTGTAAGGGGCCGCGAGCAGGGCTGCAGGACGGCAGAGGTGGTCGGGGTGCAAGTGGAACGGAAAACGATTTGGCGGAGAGATTTTCGCTTTCCAATCCGCGTGTCGGGGCGTGTGTGTTGTGGTTAGGTCCGCGCGCACTGTCCAGTCCAGTGTGCGTCCGAGCAGTGTGTGGCACCTGTGGCGGCGCGGACAGCGGCGTTTCTTCGCTTTCTTTTTTTTCGCGACTGCGCCGCGGGAACTATGTGCGCGTGAACTAAATATGTTGGACTTTTTCCTTTTTTTATGCTCGGCCCTGTCTCCCGCGTTTATTTTGCTACCGACTCCAGCAGTAGTAGATGCTTCTTTCGGAAGCTTATCTAAAAGTCAGGCGGCAAGTGATAGTGGGATAGCTGCACACGCGGGAAAGCACATATACCCATAGCCTTTCGCCGATACTTCAATCTTGCCGACGTTTTTTCGAAGCTCCATGGTTGTCATGTTTCATTTGTTTACTTTATTAGATCATCATAACGGCAGGAGAAACCTGATAGTGCGGCAACAAGCGCTAGTCGTGTAGTGTGCTGAAGTGTCGTGTCGTGTAGCCTGAAAGGATACCTTATGAACATGCATTCCGTTTTTTACTCAGAAGTTCTGTGGTTGAACAAGCGGGTTGAGGGGCTGCCTGTGGGGCACTCGGATCTCATTCTACCTATGTCGGTACCAGCTCCAGCCCTCCACAGGCTGTAGTCACCACGAACGCTAAGGAGAAACAATGTGTGCCGGGAATGGTATGCCACGTAGCGTATCTCCGACTAATAATTATGTCACTTTTTTCACGTATTTAGTTACAGAATAAAAATAGAATCAGTTGATCAATTGTCGCCTAACTGCCCGCACGAAGAAAAATGTCTTTACTAGTCATACTTACAGTAAATCTTACTGTAAATCGAGGCTGCAGCCATTCACCCGACAATCAATGTATTGAATTTTCATACGCTTCTGAAGCATGGCTTTCCATAACTAATTACTTCTTAAATGTACGTAATGCATCTTCTGTTAAAGTGCTTTTGTTTTGCAAATTAAGCTCCTTTAGGTTTGGCAAACTAAAGCACCGATTCCTCTGTGGGTGCGACGCAGAGTCTTCGACCTTACTGCCAAATCTGTCCTAGCTAACTACTCCCTCAGCCTTCTTCTTTCCTCTAGCTTTACTTTTTTTTTTTTCATATTTTAAAGATAAGACGGCGCTAACAAAAACAAGTCAGGAACAGTATCATAGCCAAACCCTGCTAGCGCAAGCGAGACCACTTTCACTGTGCTAAATGACAGGAGCAAGCAGCAACTCCAACGCCTTGAGTCCTGTTCCTATCATTATAAACAGCCGCAGGATAATATTTACAGCCTCATACCGTTTGTAGCCTCAGTGGTCTCAATAATCGACCTCCTCGGTGGTCCCGAGCAGTAATCAAAATCTGCAGCCTGCGCAATGTAAGGTGCGAGCCGTGTTCCATGATGACGAGCATAAGCACTGCAGGCACCACTAAGCCTAGTGGTCTAAATGCGAGTGTCTCAGCGCTATGCAAATTTAATTTTTATTTATTTTATTTATTTCAATTACAGCAGCACACAAAACACGAAGCCTGATTCAAGCACAAACGCTAAAGGCTGTTTACGCCCGATGAGGCCTCTCACTTAAGCAGTTCGGAGCGATGTTGTCACAGAAACATTAAAAAAAAAAAAAAACAATCAAAAAAGGAAAATTGTTCTGGATAAGACAAGATACATAACGTGGCATTTTAGGCCATCCTGTGGTTACGAAGACCTGTCACTTTGGCACAAAGAACAGATCAAACATTATTTGATACTGTCTAAATTAACACTAACATGTGACAAAAAATAACTGTTGTATAATAGCCCACACAAATAAGATATCTTGCACTTACTGACTGTGAAAACCTCACATATAAAAAAATACACTGAGGTGATTTAAGATATACCTTAGATTTCTGTGTTACAGACGCTTTACTTAACTAAAGAAGGAAAGGGGCGAGCTCTGGGTGTACTTTATATTATAGTGGTCAACAATATTAAGAGAGTTCCAAGGCACGTGGTGTACATTCTAAGATTACCATTGCTTCAAATTTCCTTAGGACAGCAGGCATTTGATAGTCCTTGCTGTTTGTTTTCCAGATTTCCACAGTTCATGAACTCTAGTTGATCGACGTACATGTTATAGTTTTGAACTCGGACGTGCCCCATCATTGCCTATAGCTCAGTTTCAGAATTTGCTCTCTCTACATTTGTTCTGCCGCCTGGACATCGAATACCTGTGTGCAACAACCCAATAAACAGAAGAAGCCGGCGGTTTCGGATTAGATGACGCCTTTCTCGGAGACATGTCTGAACAATTCTTTCCGCACGTTGTTCTTGCCTTCGAGACTCCCAACCGGGTGCGCGAGCAACCAGAGCTTTTCCCACACAATGAGCAGTATGGTGCATTATAGGGAAAGTAATTTGCAGTGTAATTAATTGGCTGCCGTGCAAAATCAAAATAATTCATTACACCATATATTCCCAGGCCAGGAAAATAAAGCTCTACCCTTCACATTAATAGGAACACAAATTGAAAGATTACATGCAGTCATCCGCTTTCTCTCTTTCTTGACCTACGTTGTTTACGTTTGTCGTGCCTGTACAATCGATTTATAGGTATAATCCATTTTTCCTCGACCGCACGTCGAACAGTTCGAGGTATACTGATGCTTTCGGAGATGTTAGCTTTGTACACGCGCCGAACTTGACCAACTCCTTAAATGTCAAGGAAATAAGGAAACCTCCAATCTGTAGAGCGTAGAACGAGCAAATTCAGTGCACGTTTAACCACGGTAGCGAATTTGAGCGCGCCTTTCTAGACTTGCACATATTCTGACTGGGAAGGGAAAAAAAGAACAGGTATTCGTCGCCGCCGCCTTCACACTGTCATACTCATCAGAGGGGTTTGTTCCTGCCCTAAGTGAGACAACTGCAGCCACTTTGCTACAGATGATTTCCTAAAGTCGCGAAGCCAACTCCCAGCTGTTCGGGGTTTTCTTTCTGTGGCTATATCCACGGTATTGATCCGAAATTGTCTGCCATACACGTCTCATCCACGCCATTTTATTGCTCTCATTTTCAACCAGTACATTTTTCACTAAACCTTTAGCCCGAGCAACCAGGAAGGTTGTCTAGTAGAGGCTTCGCTTCGTGTTTCAGGCATCGCGAAATATGGATAGCTGTCGTTTCGGACGTGCAAAGTGCGCGAAACAGCCAGAAGGTGTGCAATCTCAACCGACCTCACGTCCGCATCCGCGGTGACTCCTGGCACGGATGCTTAGCGACGGCGCCCAGGACATCCGGCCAGGAGCTGTATCATCGGCCGCTCCCTGCACGGCTTCCTTCCCGCACGACATCGCCGGCTCTGTAGACACCTTCGGCGCGGACTTCCCCGGCGCTCAGCAGTGGCAGCGCGCGAAGCTTGCTCTGCACTTGAAGCAGGTAAGGCGTCTGAAGCAGAGTTTATTAATCTTCTCGCAATTATTGGGCATGTGTTTTATTTTGTCCCCATTGCATGAGAATTATGCATATTTGGTTAGACGCATACCTTCGCAAACGCTCACAGCTGCTTTTCTTTGTTTTCAATTCGGCTGAACGGCACTTGATTCTCGTTAGTTTATTTGCATCAACGACGTGCCCAGGGAGCTCCGAAACATTGAAAAGGCTTCACTGTTTCTGTCTTGGCGAAACGTTATTAGAATGGCCTTAATTCTGATTTTCTAACGTTTTTCTATGTACACACAATCCTTGGGAGTTTTTTTTTTTTTTTTTAATCTTAACTAAACGTTTCAAAATACATGCAACAATCCCTAAAATGATATATGACCCCGCAGGAGCAGGTGTCCGCCAATTTCGAGGGTAAAAAGGTTCAATCAACAATCTGCAAGGGGCAATGAAGGATGACACTTGGGCAACGTAATTCAGCATAACACATGCAGCTCATTCACTCCCATTCTATCAAAAACCATCGCTTGAAGTAGGGTGTCCTTAGTAGTGTGTCGCTACGTTAGTAGGGTGTCCCACACGTGCTAGTGGTGAATGGGCAATATTTCGAGCGAGTTCAGAGGCTGTGCGTGAATTATTGGGCAGCCACCATCTCAAATAAATGATGCAAAGTGTTGTTGAATGGCGAACATCATTGCTGCACGAGCAGTGGAAATATTCTTAGATAAAATGCTTGAGATATTTTCGTAATGTTGCCTGAAAGTTATGAGTCTAAATTGATATAACATTTATAATACCTAATATTCTTTTATGGTTATGACATTAAACACATGTTATTATTGTATGCTAAGACATGACGTTTTAATGCTAATGGGATGTTTTGACATGATAATTAACTGACATCCCGCTGCGAAATATAACGGGATTTGTTAATTTATGACGTTAGTGTAACGTTGTAATCCAACATACAAGTCATATAACTTTAACTTTATTCTGATTTTCGGTACGTGCCATCTGTGTTCGTTTAGTATTAGCATTACTCGATCTTTTCTTGTCTTTTTTTGTTACAATGGGAACGACTGTGGACAGAATTCCGCATTCAGTATATTGATCTGCGATTCGCGTAGCTTTTCAATTGCTGCGGAATTTGTAGCAGCAGAAATGTGTAACAGGACGTTTCTTAAGTAAGAGCGATATCGCAGGCACAGCGTACAGCAGGCAATCAATCTAAACGGTGAAGGCGCAGCTCCGGCGGGCTGGCATGGTTACTAAGCGCGGAGATAAATTAGCTGCTACTTTTACTCGCCTTCGCCTTCGCAAAGTCCAAATCACAACAGTATGGAAAATGGCCCGAGTTACATTCCTTTACCACTGTTCTGAGATCACTATGTCAGGCTAAATAGAAAAAAATCTGAGGAAAAAGAGGGGGGGGGGGATCATTATGAACGATGATGAGGACAGAGACCCATGTATATGAACCAAAGCTTTATAATTGTATCAGTGGTGGTACATCCATATGACCTGATATTTTAAACTCCGCTTCGCTAATGGGGAAGAATTTAGCTGTTTGTGGAATGCAGCGCATTTTTCTGCAGTAATAAAGGCCCCTGGTGCGGAGAAGGAGGAGGAAGAACATTTATTTCCGCCGAATATGGCGCGGCAGCCACCTCCGGGTCCGCACGCAGGCGTCCGGGGAGGCAGTCTGTCGCACCGCGGCCGGAGGACACCCGGCCCCGTCTAGGAGAAGAGGTCTTCAGCCTCGGCCGCCAGGCGGACGGCGAATCGCTGAGTTTTTTCGTCGGAGCTTCTTAGCGTGGTCTCCCATTCATCGCTAGTTTTAATCGCGTTGCGCCCTGGGGCACGAACGCATCTCCATATCATGTAATATAATGTTGCCACGTGGCCGCAAAATTTACAAATTTCGATTTCTGCACCGTCCCTCTTCCGCCCTCCGGCACCTGTCCAACTCCTCCACAGGGGCGAAAAGAAATTTCGAGCTTGGAGTCTTCTCCAGTCGTATGATTCCTTTTTACTCAGGGATCTATCCGGTGGCGGATATATCCTCCGGTCTTTCTTCAGGTTGTCGGTTGCATCACTAAACGTACCAATACATTCTTTGCTTTTAGATGTTGTTGTGGAGGCGTCCGCAGCACCCCGAGGTAGCGAGGAAGCGGAGAAATTTTTGAAGCGTTTACATATGGTTGACGTCATAGCTTACAAGCAGTGTCAAAATGTGCTCATGTTTCGACTCGAGACCCATGTTTCGCGGTTCGCAATCCAGCGCAAATTAATCTCGAAATGATGGATCGATTGTCTTGATGAATCTGGCCTCTAACTTCTCTGATGATTTGATGACCCAGCGACGTATTGCTGGAAAGAACGCTAAAGAATCGTGTACACAAGCGAACTCCAAACGTATTTCGTTCAAACCTATCTACGGCCCGAGTGCTTTGTTACCAAATGAGTCAATGGGCGGGCTCCTCTGGCTCACACACTATGTTCAAGGTCGATTCATGATCCCTTCATTAACAACATGTCCACACAGAGTTATTAAAGCAAACCTCATTTCTTCTTGGTTCGAAACAGAGACGAAATAAACAAGAAGCGATCCGCTAGTTCAAAGGAAACTTAAGCTGGCGCAGATCGAGGAACATACTGCGGTCGGGGTGCGCACAGGCAGCATTATGCCTTTGTGAGGCTCCCATCTCCATCATGGGCCAGTCCAGGAAACGCGTGTGAGGAAACAGGGGTCTAAGCAAGTCTAAAGTCCGTGGAGATGTCTCTAGCCGCTTCCCGAATGCGCATGCGCATACAGTAGCTTGCAGTCGTTTGTCATCAAAGCAAAAACAGCTGCGAGCCGTCATAGTGAGCCGTCATAGCGAGCCGTCGGTAGCCGAAAACGACGGCATTAATTATATAGGTAGGACTACAATAGCTTTGGCGGGGATTGATACTCATTTGGAAAAAGGGGATTAGGAGATTTGCCGCGATGAGTGATCACTGCTGCCGATTAATGACAGGAATAATTGTAGAAAATCAAGAGCGGCCTTTGCAGCTGACGCAACTGGACAGATAACGACGATGGTAGCATCTTGCAGAGAGCCAGCAATGAAGGACGACTGAGCGGGAAGATTTCTTTTTTTTTTTTTTTTTTCACCCGAGAATGGCTGACCTTACATTGTGCTTTGCATGGCTGCAAAAAAGCTAGTCATCAGCCCGCCCCCCCCCCCCCCCCTTTTTTTTTTGCAGCACTGCAAAGCACAATGTTAGGTCAGCCATCAAAAAAAAAAAAGTTGGTCATCAGCCCGCGGCCCCTGTGCCCCCCAATTTCTTCACTTTCCTTAACCCCCCACTAATTCAAGAACCTCAAGTCAGCCCGCGGCCCCATATAAAGCACGCTCATGAGCTGCTCAATGGTGAGAAACGGGAGACAAATGTAAGGCTGTTAGGAACTGACGCTCTAGTCTTGTAAGGTCCTGCAAGGCGCCGGCTGGAGACGCAAGGAACGCATCTGATGCTTTCATCTTGGGGTCGGCGCTGAAAAAACAAAAACATAAAAAAAAACTTACGCTTGAGAACAAAGCACGCACGTGCGCGCTTTTCCATGAAATTAGGCCACGCTGAGGGGAAGGAGGGCTATCCGGCTGTCGGGTGCTCCAGAGACACATTTTCGTCAGCCCCTCAGATCTCCTTCCTCTCTGTCTCGGTGTTCTTTAGCTCCAAAGTTGAAAAATTTGGAGCGTTGGCAGAACAGAGGAAGCGCCGGAGGAAGGACGGAAGGCGTGGAGAGGAGGAGACAATTTGAAGCTGAAAAATATTACGCAGAAAGCAATTAAATGTTAAGAGAGAGGTAGACCGCGAGCTTTTTGTGTAGATACGGGTACAAACTTAGACGGCACCCTCTGCTCTTTGTGACTATCTCTCGGTTCTTTCATTTTTTTTTTTTATCGCAAAGTTTGCTCGCGCGTGCCCTGATGGCAGCTCCGCGCTGTTCACGAGAGGCTGGAACGGGAGAGAGATATGGGAGGGAATTAAACTCCTCCCCATTTTTTTGCGCAACCATCAGACCCCACCCTCCAAAAACATGCTTCTAAAAAGCCCTAGGCAGGACAAGAGAGAGGGAGACAGAGCGCTACTCGAACAGCGAGGAAACATTCCCTCCTTCCAATCCTCCTCGCTCTCACTCACCTTTGCTTCGTGGCTGTTCTCCCTCGCCGGAACGTCGCCTAGTCGAGCTCAGTTCGGGACCTGAGGAAAATGGGAGGGGGGTTCAGGGTGCCATCTTGCGACTACGCAACTAGCAAAATCACGACTGAAACGCCGCCCGAAAAACGCGTAAGCGTCCCGCGCGGCTGTGACGGAGAGGTAGAGGTTATAGATGGCGCTTGTGAGGAGAGAGGATATGGAGAGAGGGCAAGCAAGTTGGATTTTGCGAGGACGGGAGAGCGTTGTTACTTAGAGCCCAATGTGGAGAGGGCTGGGATATACTAAAAATTGAGAAACGATTGACGCCTGCGCTATACGTGGAGAGGGTTCGAGAGCTGAGAAAAAAGCGAGTTTAACTACAGCGTTCTCTCTCAGCTCTCTCCGAGTAAGCCCGGGTTGTAAAACCAGCAAAAATACAAAGTAAGACTTCAACAAAGGGAGTCGAATCGGTATGCTGTTGTAGAATTACGCCTCGTGGAAGATGCATGCGAATAAAAAAAAAAAAATGCCATGCATTCGAGCCCCATGGCGCTTTCCGGTTGGTCGTCGCCGGATCGGGGCTGGACCTCCACCCGAGGCCCGAATCCGGCATTCCATTTTGAACCTCGGATTGGAACGGACGCTTGGTAGCGTGATGGGTGAAGACGGTGGCTTGTGTCCAAGTTTATGAGCGGGTACTTTGGTTTGATTTCCGCCATGCTGGCCTTTCACTGGTCGGCGGTCTTACGACGATTGTTCTGGGCATGTTGCGTCTTCGTCGAACTCATCGTTGGACCAGCTTAGACTTTTAAATAGAAGCAGCCAAGTGAAATAAGAAAGAAGAATTGACAAATCTGGATGATTCTACGATGATAAATCGACTGGACACGAAACCACTGATCGTTTGGAGCCATAATTAGGAACTGCTTGGACGCTAATTAAAACATCGGCGCATCTGCACCAAGGATCGACAACTTCGACGAGTACATCGTTGCAGGTGCACTGAACGGTTTTTCGAGGCCGTGAACATTGCGAGGTTCTGAAGCCGGAGATGTCAGTGACGTTTCTCCAGCTTCTTTCAGCGCTATCAACTCAAAGAACGTGCCAGTGAGGTAAGCCGCCTTCACAGTTCTCCTTTGGTCGTTACCCTAGATGTACTTCGTAATGTCGCATATGGGACAATGCATATGGTTCGTGGCTTTTTTTTTGTTTGTTTCAATAACGTCGCGTGCTCTGATACGTTTTTCTTGTCGGAGTCATGACCATGAGAATCAAGCAAAATGTCATCCCGGTGCAGTTATTGTTTACAATTTAACAAGAGCAAATGCAATCATTGTGTTGTTCGTCACAAAGGCAACTTCGTGATACGTTGCAGATATCTTTTTCGTCGAGAATATGAGCTGGCTCAGTTACCCAGGTAGCATACGTATCTTCTGGTGAACACTTACTGCTGTCGTGCATTCGAGCACTGTCATTCAACTGTGCCATGGTTCGAGAAGTACCATGAAAGGAGAAGAAAATAGATGAAGCTACCGAAGAAACAATGAAACAGGGTACTTTAAATCTTACTCGTTCTTTGAGTGTAACTCAGAACTAAATGTGGAAATAAGCCTGATGAAATGATCGAAGGCAAAAGCGCATATAAGAAAATACGCATCATCGACGAATTCTTTAATTGCCTGCTCTCAATATGTCTGAACCGCTCAGTGGATTTCTATACTACTGTTGAGTATTATCTATGTCTTTTTCTGTGTTCCTGCTTTTATATTAAGCGGCGTCGAAGAAACATCACGTAAAATATGTTCTCCGAGAATGCTGGTCGTCCTGAGTTTTCGAAAAAATCAACTGCTCCAAAAAACCATGTTGTTCAAGGGTGTACATCGAACCCTCATAGAGGCAATAGGGAACCTGCCCTGGCTAGGCGGCGCTACATTTGTTCTGTAGCGTGCCTAAAAAATGTTGCTGTTAGCCGCTTGGTTCGCGGTAAAAGACCGTCCTTGCCTAGGCGCTCTCGATGTAGCCCAGTTATCTGACGCGCCATGCAAAGCTTCGTCAGAGCGTGCAATCTGATCCCTGTACGCTCATGCAGGTGGCGTGAAAATGCGCCCTACGAAAGCGCCTTAAAAGTATTTGCTCTTCTCGCTAGGCTATGTGTTACGGCGCGGTGATCGCCACAGCAAACTTCATTGCAGGCTGCCTATAGCACAACACGAACTGGGTCAATAAAGTTAGCATGGAATAACAAAGAAGCACACGCACTGTAGATAAAAACAGTTTCGATAAAGAGAGTGGATTCACGAAAAGCGTAATTTCACGAGTCGCAAAAAACGAGCGTGTTTTGCTCGCGTGCGTAGCATCAATTTGAGCTGCGAAGCCTAGTCGATCTTCGCTGGACGATTGCTTCCGACTGGGCTCCCTCTTTTCGTTAATGGAGCGGAGCTCCACTCACGCGCGAAGTCAACAGGTGCTGACGCCTTGCTCTCATCTGCAGTAATGGGCTATAGAAAAAGAAACCATCTGTTACCCGCGAGAACTGGACCGGAAAGAAGAGAAAATAACACATTGGAAAGAAATATCTAGCGTAGCGTGCTATGAGCCCGTGCATGGTTGAGACGTTTTTAACGCGGTTAATGTACAGCTGGTGCACTCGTATTAAACAATATATGTGTATACAGTCGCGGCGCCCATGTTAAATAGCTTTTTGCGCATTGAAGCAGCTTTTGGTTGGCTGATTATTTTCTGGAGTGCACGCTTGAATGGGCTTTCGCTGGAATCTCTTCGTGCACTACGCGCGTACCCTAAATTTCTTTATGACTTATTTGTAATTGACATAAAGAGTAATGTTAATTGTGTCTTGGTAGCCCATATATGTATATATCAACGTAAGCAACTCGTTACATAATGTCTTTTCATCAGCTGTTCTGTAATAACGATTTTTAACAGTTAAGGGCACCGTGAGGATCACATACGAAGCACGAGTCCCGGAGGGGATACGTGTGTAAGTGTTTAAGAAACCTGTGTACTGCGAGTGATTCTTTCTAGAAAATGTAAGCGTATATAAGCAGATACGCTGACCTGATGGTTAGAGAGTTCGACTGCTGGCAGGGAATATCTGAGTTTGAACCCGGCCGCCGTGGCTGCGTTTTCGTGGATGCGAAACACAGAAAGCGCCCATGTGCCGTGCAATGTCAGTTCTCGTTATATGCTCCCGGGTGGCCGAAAATAGAAACTCATGCTATCTTTGTTTTTTGATCGATCATGAGGTTCATATAGCTAGTTCGCAACAGAGCCTGTTTATCAATTTCTGCTGAGTAACTGTCTCATTATGGTCAGTTGAGCTAATGAACGCGACCGTTGAATATGTTAGAGAGAGAAGAAAAAAAAAAATAAGGCGGGCTCAAACAGACTTGAAGCAATCTCTTCGCACCACATTTGAAACTGGTTTATGTCAGGCCGTTGCCTGTGAATAATTCGACTAGAGGGTGCATAAAAGGTGCCTTCGTCGATTGCAAACCAGACCTGAGCCCTATACTCCGCCTCTTAAGCTTTTTGCAGCACTAATAAGGCAAGGACTTTCTGGATTAATAATAATGACACGCCTAACATTATTACGCTGTCAGGCTCCTATCTCTAACGGCAGCACATGGAGCCCAATCATGTTGCGCTTGTCATTATGATTCATCCTTGCCTTTAGTAGTGCCGCTGCAAACAGCCTGTGAAGTGGAGTACAGTCAGTAACTGTTCCTTGTAGTTGATGTGCCGACTATAGGGTCAACATCCGACATTGCCGAAAGCATGAAACCGGACCAAGTCCAGTATTTTGGGACACCATTTAATTGGGGGGCAACCGTTGGTTATCGTTAAGTGCTGTTATATGCTGATGAAAATGATCTAAGGTATACAAATGCGTAGCAAAATTTTGCTTTCGAATTTCTTCCTCCGCCCACAAAAAGTAATTAACACTGCAACACCATATAAAAATAATGGGACATGTTTTTAAACACCAACTGTTAAAAAAACAACAAAAAATCTTGTATCCGTCCGAGAGGGTATCTGGTGATATTTTGATTGTTGGCGTGAAATTATACAAAATGTGAATATCTTTGTGTTCAAACGCTATATTTTCCAGAAAATCTCTGAAATTTCCTGGCTTGGCCTGTAATATAGCAGACTAGTTGAGGAGGCCATGGCCATATATAATAATAATAATAATAAATAATAATAATAATAATAATAATAATAATAATAATAATAATAATAATAATAATAATAATAATAATAATAATAATAATAATAATAATAATAATAATAATAATAATAATAATAATAATAATAATAAATTGGTTCAGAGGAAGGGAAAGGCGCAGTATCTGTCACACATTTGTCTGTGGACACCTGAACCGCGCCGTAAGGGAAGGGAGAAAGGTGGGAGTTAAAGTGGAAAGAGAGAAAGAGGAGCCGGAGTGGAGGATACGGAGGAGGAGGAGGAGGAGGAAAAACTTTATTTAGTCCTATATTATTTGGCGGTTTTTGGACCAGAGATGTCTGCTTGTTGTATCCACAAGAGTCTTCTCCGTCGACTTCGTCCACTTTTTACAATGGTCGGTTGCCCTCAGTCCAGGGCTCCGCTGGCTGCTGCCGCCCGTTGGGCTCGCTGTACCAGACCTTTCTGGTCTTCGCCTCTGCAGTTCTATTGCCAAATTTCTAAGTTTTCTTGGTCTTGCTGACGCGTCTTGGTCATGTTTACGTGTTCGTGCTGTTGCCTTGTTCGACAGCGAACGCCGTTAACGCTGGACGGTTGTACGCTCTTTCCCTAATGGTTTCGTTATGTCTTTGTTTTCGAAAAGCACTTTTGATTTCTGAGATCTGCCCCTGAAATTGTGCTTGCATCTGTTGCATTTGAGATTGGATTTGCCGCATCATATCCTGCATCATCTGCTGCATCATCTGTTGCATTCGTGATTCAAGTTCTGGAAAGGCTCTAGTGATTTCAAGCTCCCGCTGTTGTGCCTTTAGTGTTTTTGTTAGTTCCTCGACCTTGCGTTCGAGCTCATTTTGTTTGAGTCGAGCGAGTTCAAGCTCGCGTCTGAGTGCATCACTGCTCGCGTCTTTAGCTTCTTTGACAGGAATATTTTTGTTGTTTGTATTGTTTGTGTTACTATTTTCTACCGAGTGCGGATCAATGGTAGATGCCCAGCTTACCTTGCTGCCGCCTTTCTGGGAAAGCTTCGTTTTCTGCTTTTCTTCTTTGTTCCCCTCCTGTGAACCGGCCGGCGACAGAGGTGGGAAGGAATTGGACCTTGATCGGCTCCTTGAGGTCTCTCCTTCTGAGCTGAACCATCGCTTGCGTGGTCGCCCGCGTTGGCCACTGCGCCCTCTTTCCCCGCTGGGCTTTGGTCTTGCTTTTTTCAGTCTCTCGGGGCACTCTTTGGATCCGGTGCGATGTGCCTCACCGCATATTAGGCACTTGAGCTCGCACACATGGTCTTTCGTCGGATTTTTATCTCCGCACAGTCCGCACACAATAATGTCCGGTGTGGGGCACACGTCGGAGCGGTGTCCTTGCTGGAAACAGACGTAGCACACTTGCCTCGTGGGGCGGTACTGGTAGCACGGTAGTTCACCTCCGTAGTATATTACGAATTTCGGCAAGATCGGGCCGTCGAACGTGATCACGGCGGTCTTGGATTTTCCAAGCATCCTTGCCTGGAGAATGGTTACTCCTTGAGTTCTGACTCGTAGGTGTGCTTTCAGCTCTTCGGGAGACGTACCTGGGTCAACACCGTGAATTACGCCGCGAAAGACGTCCTCCGGAGCTGCCACGTAAGCGTTGACCTCGTACGACTTTCCGGCGAACTTAAGGCGGGTAATGCGCCGCACCAGGTGAGCCGTTTCTTCATGTGGGGTGCTAACGATAATGATATTTGATCCTGTGCGAAGCCTTACAAGTATGTCCTCGTCCTTGCATTGTTGGCCGCACGCCATGATAACGGCGCGCGCTACTTGGTGTGTGGTGAGTGATTTCACCACGAGTCCTTTCTTGGGTCGAAAAATTATTTTGATGTCATTTTTGGGGAGTGGCGGCAGTCTTCGCCTAGGCCTCCTCTGCTCCACCTCTCCGGTCTTGTTGCAGCCGGTCGCATTACCCTGTGATTTTCGATCATGAGGTTGGGCGTCCGGGCCGGTTCCCGTGCCTTTCCGTTGTCCTTGTCTCTGAAGTTTTTTTTTCTGGCGCTTGGATTGAACAAGCTCCCAACTGGCATCGTTGTTGTACCCGACGCGCTCCGATGAGGAATCTGACGGCATTCCGTCTTCGCTTCCTGACTCGGCGTCTCCAAAGTCGTCTTCATCCATCCCTTGGAATTCGTCAAGGAGGGCATTTGGTGGTTGTGGCGACGCACTTGGGGCTTGGCTTGGCCCTGCCATATGGTCTCCCTTTGAAGAAGAGTCGGTGCTAGGCGCCGCCGTGGTCAATAAGCCTAGCGTCCCATTCTCTCCCGATGTCGTGCTGGGCGTCCCGTCAGGGTTAGCGGGCTGGCGCCCGCTTTGGAACTTTCAAGTCCGGTAAAGATCCGAAAAAATGGTCCTACCGCTTGAAATATGGCATCCAGGGGATCCAGCACTTGATGTCTTCCAGTTCCGAATGAAATCCGGTGGCGAAAAAGCGTTGGTCCGGTGAAATCGGTCAAAATTTGCGGAGCTGAAGTGACGCGTGTCCGCCTGCTTCAACCGCCATGAAGGAATCCTGGAGGATACGGAGTAATTTCGACCACCTGGGGATCTTTAACGTGCTCTGACATCGCACAGCACACGGACCCCTTTTCGTTTCGCCTTCAGCGAAGCGCAGCCGCCGAGGTCGGGTTCGAACCCGGGTATTCCGGACTGTAGTCGGGCGTCTTACCACTGTGTGTCAGGTTAGATTGAACAGAGTGCTACCAAATTTTGTTGTAAGTTCGGCGAGCATGCAAGGGAGGATTTTCGGAATCCTTAAAGAAGTGTACATGTCATGTCGTGTATTGCAATCCCGTTTTTCGTTTGAATATTTATCAACTGTGACGCGAAAGAAACTTTACAAGGACTTGTGCGATGTCTTTCTCCCGACCCCATTGTACAGATCGTTGTACTGTGGAGGTCCATGGAAGTCAGTCCTTAAACGAGTATAAAATATGGCTGTACCAGGGGGAACAAAAACTTTATTTTTCAAACTCCATAGCAATACACTAGAAGGTGACTTACTTAGAAATGAAAGGTTTTTTTGTACCTTGGGGAAATCACTGCTTCATATGCCGCAAACCGGAAACTATCGAACACGTTTTCTTAGACTGTTGGGAAGCCTTTTTCTTCTGGGACATTCTACAACTAACAATTAAAAGACCTACCCGTGAATGCTTTCGGAATTCGATTTTTACCTATTGAAGATGATGATCGGCTACCGCTGGACATTATCATGTTATTGAGCCTGCACAGTATCTGGCGATCCAGAATGGCTTTCAGGCATGCAGACGTTGATGCGAGGAAAATACGGCAGTATTTTCTCGAAGCAGTTGCGAGTGTTATTGAAGTTTTCAAGACACAAGACGAAGTGCCTGAGTGGCTTCCGAGAATGGAAGTGTTGCTGCAAATGACTGATTTGTAATGGATCACGCAGCCCAAATCGCGTGGTTTTAACCCATGTAGTGTATTTATCGCGTAATATTCACTATGTGTATGTGTGTATGTGTGTGATGTTCTATATGTGCAAACTATAAATTAGGCAATAAAGAAAAAAAAAACGGCACCACCCCGGCGGGGCGGCCATATATACGCCATTTTCAAATCTGGTATTTCGCCCGTCTCCGTCCGTATATTTGGCTCCTTTTTTTGTGTGTGTGACGTATTTCGTAGTGAATGTTTTGGTGATTGTGATGACAAAGCGGTCTATTACAAATATGCTAATCAGAAGGAAAAGATGTCGCAGGCGGTTACAATTATTGCATAATATATGAAGCACGTACCGGCGCTGCATGCAGTGAGGAGTGGCGGCTAGAAAGAGGAGGAAGTGGTGAATTTTGCGAATGTTTAACTTTTGCGTGACGCATAGAACGGTTCTGGCTAATTCGCCAAGGCCCGTCGGGGTGGTGCAGTGGTAAGATGCCCGACTGCTCTGCCGGAGTACCCGGGTTCGAACCCGACCTCGGCGGCTGCGTTTCGATGGGGTCGAAACGAAGAGGCGTCCGTGTGCTGTGCGATGCCAGCGCACGTTAAAGATCCCCAGGTGGTCGAAATTACTCCGTAGCCCTCCACTACGGCTCCTCTTTCTCCCTTTCCACCTTCACGCCCACCTTCCTTCCATCCCTTACGGCGCGGTTGAGGTGTCCACAGAAAACAACTGAGACAGTTACCGCGCCTTTCCCTTCCTATAAATCAATCAATAATTTAATTCGCCAATACGTGCTGCGTCACTAAAAATGCGCAAATGAAAGTGACGATACATGGGACGTTAAACCCTACAAACCAACCATCCAACCAACCTAAATATTAAAAACAAATATAATTAAACTCTTGCTTCAAATTGCTTTATGCAGAGTTTAAGACGACTACTAAACGTAGCAGAAGACAGCCTGGTGGAGGAAAGTAAAGTTTGCCTTCAACTAATAAGCTTACAGTGATAACGCAATACCGGAGCCTCGTGCATATAAAGCTACCGCCCATGCCAGCGCGCTTGTTGTGCAGTGTCATATGGTCCCCGAGAAAGTGGGAGTCCACCTTATCGCCTATCTCGGAAAGAGCGAGTGGGGCTCCAATATGGTTTTCATTCGTACTGACACTATCGCGACAGAGCGGCAGCGGAGAATAAGTCCTTGTCTTATCAAGCTGCAACGACCGAATTATTACCTTTCAGAACGGTTTATTGGAATTAACACTGAACGAACGGTTTCCCTTTATTCATCGCTCCACTTAGGTTAACATCAAAGGAGAGATTCTGATTTGTTCATAGCTACCATGGCTTTATATGCCAAAACACAGAACTGAAGGCGGGGAATAAAGACTATATTAAAGACAAAGGTGCGTGGAAGTAATGAGCTCACTGGGAAGAGAACAAAAAAAAAAAAGGAAAAAAAAAAGAAAACGTGCGATTTACGTGTCGGGATGAGTTGCTCGTGACAGCGAACCAATACATTACAAACGTTCGCACTAGTTTGGAGAGACAGATGGTTCGTGAGGAGGGCACCTATCTCTGCCGAAGCGTGACGGAAACCAGTTCATCTCGCCTCTCTCGGACTGTGTATTGCTGCGCCGACTGAGCTCCGTGGTTGTTTGCGCTTTTTTGCGCAGGGCTCTCCTCTCTCTCTGCCACGTGTAAGCGTTGCTTGTGCGCGGAAGTGTACGCTTTGCCGCGCACCGATTTGTTTCCGGCTCTCATTACGAGTCACGCGCGCGTCCTTTTGTTTCTGCATTCGTTTCTTACATCTTTTAGGCCTCAGAAGCAACGCATCAGAAGCAACGACGACTCGCAGTTGTGGAGATATAGCGCACGTGGTAAATTGACTACCTTGTGCAGAGGAAAGGCGCCCAAGCTTTGGCCACTACAGGCATCGTTTTTTTAACACGCAGATGAGCCTGAAGGTTGGCGTCATATCTTCCTTTTATTCTGGAAAAGCTTTGCAGTTAAGTAGGTAGATGGAAGGTTATATCACATGACATAAACGTAATCCCAGCATTATTTTGTGATTTATTCACAGCTTTATTAACGTACTACTCTTCTCAACGCTTCTTAAATGTTTTCGCTTTGTGCGGGTAACGTTAGAATGCGTGGTTATTGTTATAACGCATGAAGCAATCTAGTTCACCAATATGGGAACTGACTAGGTTTTGCTGTGGTAGCTGTCCGAATATCTTTCAGCTTTCGTCTTTTTTACGCCATAATAAAACTTCTGATTGTAATAAAGAGCGAACTCAAAGAATACCATTTTTTTAGGCTTAGAGTAATTGCTCCAACTTTACGAAAAGACAGGGTTGTATATAATATTCATGCTCAAAGTACGTCTGAATACCGCATAATTAGCTTCCCAACAAATTCATATTCTTAAAAAATAAATAATAAAAAAGAAGGAATAGCGTGGAATTATAGCCTCGTACTACAAGCATTCTTCTGCGGTCAATCACTTTGCCTATTAGCCGAAACAATTAAAGGTCATCTATGCGTGGACAGTAAGCAGAAAGCAGTTGCAATGTTGCTTTAGATAACTGAACGAGTTTCGGTGTTCGTCGCCGTTCATTCACCTCAAAAGTGACGGTGCAGAACGGAAGTCCTGATTCGTATATCAGGTATTTCGCTCTTATCGGCGTCGTAATCGCACAGCGTTAAAAGAAATGTCCATTTGTAATATAAATACAGCCAGATTCACCGTATAGTAAGTCCAGGAAGGTCGGCGCGATTTTGAAGTGGCTGAAAATTCAGCTGTTTGCTGCATTTCGAGCGCTGCCCATGGAGAAGATGAAACGTGTTAATCCTATCCAGGAACGCACATGGCGCCCTAGCGGTAATGTCTGGTCCAGTTTCAATGGTTACATGTTCGGAAGTTTGCGAGTAATGTTCTAATTTTTACCATGTGCCAGATATTCATGGAACCGAATCAAATAGAGCCGTTGTGTTAAATAGAAATACAAGGATTAAGTTTCACTCGGGCTACACACAAAGAGTTCCGTATTCCAGGATGTTCGCCTTCTGTCAGTTCGAGTGACAGCTAAAGCTACACTGATCTTCACATAACGGTTTCGGCGGGCCCATTGTACACAAATAACTACATTGGCAACAGTAAATCAAGCCGGTGTTATAAATTCTATAACCGGATGCAACTGTGGGTACTGTTAATTACCGGATGGCGTTGACTGCTTATGATTCAGCTATATCTAACACAATTTCACTTTCTTTATCGGTGCTTGAAATTGTCGGTGGCAGGGATACAGAAGATGCTATGGATATCGCGATCATGATGCATTTAAAAGTTAGCAGCAAAATAGCCTCGAACTCATTATTCCAGTTCAGATAGAGTTGTCATTAGAGGGCTGTACTCTTAAATCATTGTGTCTGCTTTGCTCCTTTCTCTGTCTCTTGTCTTTTATGATCTACAGATAGGCAAAATGGGCCACTCTTAAATGTTTGTGTCTCCCTCGTTTCCTCGTCTTTCGTCTTTCATAATCTAGAGACAGGAAGCATCAGCCAACAAGACTGCGTTTTTACGTTGCTCGTATGAGTCGCTATAGTGAAAATGTTTTGTTTGCAGAGGAGTTAAGAGTTATTTATGTGTGTTCCCGACTCATGAGTCTGCTTCACTTCTGTCATGTATCATGGCAGTCGGCCCCAGTCGGATATATAACCCTTAGATTTGTGGCCGCTGTAATTTTGAAACCAAACGTGAAACAATAGGTTGCATTGCACGATGACCGATCGTTCAATGTTCTGGCATTCGCTGCAGCTTTAGTAACACGAAGGGGCAAGTTCGAGCTTCCTGTCTGTGTTTGAATTGGAGAAAGACCTGCATTCTTTCCGCGGTCACCGGTATTCGGCTGTCGGCTATTGTGCGTTATCACGATAATCGACCATCGTTCATGCAAGGCATGTAATCAACGCTCCTTATGTCATCGAGCCGATTTTGTAGTAGTCTTTGGTTTTAATACGTGCAAAGGGACGCCCTGTTTGGGTAGTGCGCACGCTGTCCGAGAAACCGACAGCATAGCCGGCTTCCCGAGAATTCGGCCGGCAGAACGAAAGTGCTCGGCACAATATTTAGGACCATCGATATTTACGTGCACTTGGTTAGGCAGTAACGGTGCACAGTGGCGGTCAATTGCTTGCAGTGCCATAATGAACGGCGAAAGGTCCTGCATAGCTATACAAAGAGTCCTTAGGCTGGGAAAGAAAGCGGCAGGAGAAACTGACGTCATTTTGGTGAACCGTTGTTCTTAAACGTCTCAACCACGCTCGATGAAGCACCGCTTCGCACTGTATTTTAGTTTATGGGGCTTAACGTCCCAAAACGACTCAGACTGTGAGGGACGCTGTAAAGTAGGGCTTCGGAAATTTAGATCACCCGGGGTTCTTCTTGCATTGACATCACACAATACACGAGTGCCTTGTTTTCGCCTCCATCAAAAAGCGGCCGCCGAGACGGGGATTCGATCCCACATCCTCGGGCACAGCAGTCGTGCGCCCTAGCCTCTGCACCACCGCGGCTGGTGGCACTGTGTTTTTAGTTAATTTTTGTAACGATTGCGGTAACCATTGGATATATAATTTAAACCACGCGTACTTCAACACTCCTATAGAAAGTCCTCCAGCTGTACTTGCAGACATATAACATATGTTGAGCTAAACTTTAACACAGAGAGAAGCGGATACGGAACCAGTGACCTCACGATTGATTAAAACCGCCAAATTACGCTTCATCATGGGTCGTACACGTCGGCATTGAAATTAAATTATAAACTAAGTGAGGCAGCCGACGGTCAATTGTTAATAGCTATTAAGAAACGCCTCGCGTTCTACTTTATTTTTTAAGCTCTAACACATTGCATAGAGCTAGGCATTTCCATAGAGATCATTGTGCAGAACGAATAAATATCGCGTTTGAACATCAACCAAGGGTCTTATTGATAAATTTGTTTTTTTTTTTGTACTGTTGCAGAGTACTTTTCAAAGAACCAACACTAGAAAAGAGCTAATATGCCGCGTTTGCGTCCACATTGTCTAGCATATTTGGAAAAATAAAAGTGCATTCTTTGCCATAACGCTCCCCACGAATCCGTCACCTCTGAAGCCCCTGCATGTCGACATGCAGGCGTGGCAAGAATATCACGGTGAGCGACAGAAAAAAAGCCACGCACAGGACGGAGTGGACACTAATTCACGCCCGAATGCCCGCGAACCAGGCACAGGGCGCCAGGCAAGAGAAAGATGTTGCACACACCCCGCCTAATCTGACGGACGTTCCGCCAAAGCCGCATGTAGAAAACGCAAAAAAATAAAAAAAATAAAATGGGTTGCGAAAGTTCTTCGCCTTTGCACCGCGAATTGAAAGGGAGGAGTGGGCGACTAAATGCCATGTCCATGCGGATCGGATATGCTTCAGAAAAGGCATAATGAAGAGAAAAGCGGAGGAAAGAAAGAGGAGAGTAGCCACTGTGGGTGGGTGCCCCCCTTGAAAGGCAGGAACTGACAGGACAGCCAAATGGCCCCTTGTCCACATGTTGCCCGCGGACATGAGGGGTTCGGCTCGCCTGCGGCTATAGCTTGCTTTGCGGGGGTGGGCTGGGCTATAAGGCGATGACGTCTTCAATGGCGTGGCGACAACCCAGGGGTCGGCGAGGGGTCAAGCAAAGCTGGTGGCTTTCGTTCCTTTTTTTTTTTTTTTTTGCTCTTTCTTTGTGTGTGTGTGTGTGCGTACGTGTGGATGCTTTTTCGTTTTTTTTGTTTTTTTTTTGTTTTTTTTTTCTCATGGAGCACGAGGGTTAGCGTAGGTGGGGTGTAGGAGGGTTTCCGCGAGGCGATCACTCATTCACCTGTTCGAGCGCCTCCGATTGCGAAGCGATCGTAGCCATTCTTGATGATGTATTAAAAACTGGTTATTGACGCCCGATGGCGTCATTTGATGCTACGCTTAGCTTCACTACAAATGATGCCCAATTACTTCCATTGTTTGATATCTTAAGATGATGTACTACTTTCGTTTGGTACTGGTATGACATTGTATGATAAACTTATGCATGATGTTATTGCATCATAGGACATTTTTTGAGTGTAGGCATGCCGGTTGTATTAGCCATGAGTGAGAGACAAATATGCAGGAAGGACTTGAAATGATGGCAATTCATAGAAGCGAAATGAACTTGATAATGTTTACAAACTTAGCCTTTAAATCCTTCACTGCTTAACTGAAGCGTTCCCCGACTCCTTTCCTGTCACCATTAATTGGAAGGAGCACGACCAGCTCGTTGCGACGGCAAACTTATTGCTCGTGCATGGTACCGTGCTTCTTGTACGCACCACCCCGGCCAGTCGTGCGCTTGAACATGCGGCCCCGTCTTTTCTACCACCCTTGCTATCTTGACGCTCTACCCGAAGGCGACGCATGGATTATTGAAATGCGTTCTGCTTACAGCGCTGAGCGATGGCAAAATCATTTACAAACGACATTAAATTCCACATCTGCATTTTCGCTCTTCTTCATAGTTTTTTGAATACGCATATTGTGTTGTAAGAAGTAAAATTTGTTGATTTTTATCCGAAACAGCAGTACTGCCTCACAGTAACATATGTATCCTTAGAAGTGCCGCCATTTGTCATAGGCGTATATCAGCACGTCTTAAAGTAACATAATAGTGGCTATGTAAAAGTAATGAAAGAATGGAAATCATTTTTCGATGAAAATAAAAATGCAAAAGAGTAGTTCAAGACACGAGCTGGGAACGGTAGCATTAGGTAATGCTTGTCATAGCTACCTCAACCTTTAGCTTGACGTAGCCCTAAGGGCGTACCAACTTTATGGAAGCAACTTTGGGGGGAACAACGAGCAGGATACCATTACTCTATATTAAAGGCCATGAGAACAATTTATTAAATTCAAAATACCCTGAGCGAAACTTCTGGCCCTATAACGGGAGCCGCATGCATAAATATTGCTATGGAGGAGACTCCAAACTCCTTTCCAAACCCGGTAGTTCTCTCGCATATTTTCCCCAGCCAATTTTCTCCTGACTGCACACTGTGCGATGAGAGAGCTACTCTCAACCATACACTCCCGTTCACTCGGTGGAGGGCTACGGTGTTCCCCAGCCAATTTTCTCCTGCCTGCACACTGTGCGATGAGAGAGCTACCCTAAACCATATACTCTGGGGATGCAAGGAGGACCCCCCCACCTCCAGAATTAGGAGAAATCCTGCATCCAGATGACTGGGAGACACTGCTGCGCAGCTCGGACCCGTGCATACATGACCGGATCCTCAAGCGCGCCTACGAGGTCGCTAACAG
The DNA here is from genome assembly GCF_055883805.1 of Amblyomma maculatum. NCBI lineage: Eukaryota > Metazoa > Arthropoda > Arachnida > Ixodida > Ixodidae > Amblyomma > Amblyomma maculatum. Next base: position 3,587,100 of record NC_139352.1, on the reverse strand, counting down.
GCTTGAACTGCTGGCCATCCAGTAGGGCAATGTAACTCGGCCCTATATAACTATCCGACTTAATAAAGGTTTCTTCTCTCTCACCTGAATTATAACAGTACCGCGATTTTGCGTGTCACGTCATGAGGCAGATGATCGTTCTGTAGATGAGCAAAATATTTATTACGCCGTCCTGATTAGGGCGCCATCTTTTGCCAACAAGGACATTCTACGGTAGCCAAACAAAACCTCGCGTCTTCCTTCTCACGCGGTCACCACGAGCATCCCACGAATGCTTGCGCATTTGATGGAGACCCACGAAAAACGCGCGATAGAAAAGTGGCAGCACAAGCGTCAAGATTGCAAGCAGGGAGAACAGCTTCAGCACCGCAGCAACTGCTGCGGTGTGCATGTGATCTATAAAGCGCGCCACAAAGCGACGTGGACAACAAGCCGTGAACGAAGCCATCCATCATGTTCCTTAGCGTTCGGGCGTCGCCCTCCCATATCTTCCGCGTGCCGCCTGGATTACGCCGACTGAACTATATGCGGGAGAGCAAGCACACGCCTGCGTCGCTCGTCAAGTCGTCGGCCGTTCGTTGTCCCCCTCTCCGTCCACCGGAGGGAAGAAAGGAGCTTGGGCCTAAATTTGGTTATAGAGTACGTAGCGGGCTGCATAACAGGGCCGACCCAGAACTGTCGGTCGTTGTGTCAGCCAACCGCCGCCAGCGGCGTTGCTTCTTCTTCGCAGTGTGTCGTCAACGCTGTTCTCGGCAACCCCCCTGTCGGCTATACGGCTGGCTGCACTGGGTGTGCGCTCCGTTTCATCGATTTTCTTTTCTTTCTCTATTCTCGTGTGTTTAGGCGGGAACCTCATTTCAAGGACGGCCAAGGAGGTATTGCTGAGCGCTGTATGCTTAGTGCCCTGCAGGCTGTCATGTGCTACTCGAAGCTACTAAAGTCCCGCCGAGACAGGAAGCTGGAGATGACGGCTTTTGCGCAGGCAGGCGCGTTACCTGCCCACATTTGAAACGAAGAAAATAATCAACCAAAACAAACAAACAAATACAAAACGTTTCGTTGACATAGGCCTACTAGGCACACGGAAGAAGAAATATGAGGTAGGACGCATAAAGTCCATTCAGAGGCCAACGGGGAACGGCTAATGCATAATGATAGATATCTGAAGGGGAGAATGGTGTACTGAAGAAGACGTCATGGGGAAGAAACTGCGCAGTGTCTTGAAGGGGCTCCTGTATTGTTATTTTTAAATTAGTCCATTCATGAGATGCGACCCAGTATGCTGTGAGTAGCCGAAGTCCGCATTGTTTGTCGGTCGGATTTGTGTTACTGAAATGGACATGGTGGTTGCGAGCTACTGGTGAGAATTGCCGATTCTGCCAGCAATTGCTCCATAACAACACTTGCATGTCAAAAAGACCCACAAATCAGGCTCATAACTAGTAACTGCGTGACCTATCTATATCACCATACACACACTCGGTCGTACTAGTCAACCCCTGCTGTCGGCGTATGGAGCCAAGATCCGAGTCTCAGAGGAAATTTAAAAGCAGGCTTGAAGCCTCCTTTTCACATAATTTATTTCCGCGCAGGTAAGTAAGGTCCAGAAGCGAACTGTGAAGGGTTGTTGTCTTCTTGAGGGAAGCGAACAGTAAACATTTTTCTGCGCTGTACACTGAACCGCAAATAAGATAATACGTTAATCTATACCCCCACATACTCCACATGAGAAACAGCGGAGACGATGCCAGGCCTATCTTAGACATCACCGCGGGGGTGCGAGCAGAGCGCGTACGAATGTGGTGTATTAAACTGGCGTGGTATCTTTTTAAGTCCCTAAATGCATGGTCACACATGAAGTGGTAGATGAACTCCACAGGACACTGAAATGGCTGAGCACCTTTTCTCTGAAGAGCCTATTGGCGTCCTGAGGGACTTGTTAAAATCTCAGGCGGAGTTTTATGGACGAGGCTCTCTTCCACCTCGTTGCCTATGGCACTTACGTACTACGGCACCCTGGATACATTGGTTAACCAGGCGAAAGATATGTTGAGTGCTTAATTTGTTTTCTTAAATAAAGTGTTACTCTCTCTCTCTTATAAAGAATCTCTGTTGTGAAACACAGCCAGTGGCCATATATTTTCTGTTGATAATTGTGAACGCACCATAATTGTTGCCTTTACAGTCTTTGTTGCGCGGATAACAGGTCGAAGAGAAAACGCAAATACCAGCGTACTACTCCACATTCAGGCTTGTATACTGTGTAAACTTTAGCTTGGATAGAGGGGTATATCTAGAGGTTGCGAGTAAAACAACCGATTGAATGAATGAGATCCTCATGTGCGTGATAAAGGTACAGTCAGGTGTTGTCACTATAACTTTTCTATGTATTATGCATGTTATGCTCTTCAATTCAAGCAAACGTTGGACCTCTAGACCGTAAGGTTACTTCTCCACACCGTATCAAAGTCGGCAAAAAATTAAAAAGAAACAATTAGAGCTTTGATTTTAATTTAAAAACCAACATCATCTACTGAAACCAGTCGTCATTACGTCATAAATGTCCGCACAGAAAATATATTTCGTCATGTAGTTTACGAATATAGTAGTAGTAGTAAAATACTTTATTGAAGCGTGATTCAATAAAGTCTTCTACTACTGCTACTACTACTACTACTACTACTACTACTACTACTACTACTACTACTACTACTACTACTACTACTACTACTACTACTACTACTGCTACTTTTACTTCTTCTTCTACTACTACTACTACTACTACTACTACTACTACTACTACTACTACTACTAGTACTACTGCTACTACTACTACTACCACTACAACAACAACAACAACAACAACAACTACTACTACTACTACTACTACTACTACTACTACTACTACTACTACTACTACCACACTAACGCTACTACTATATTCTGAACTACACGACACAATATCTTTTCAGTGAGGACATTTATGACGCACTGAAAAGATATTGCATATAAAGGATAAATATGAAGTGAGCCCATGCATTTTTTTCTATAGAATTGCTTAGGGCTTCCCCCCAAGGTGTGGGCTTCAGAAATGCGACTCAGTATTGGCTCAATGCAGTTAAATTGTATCTTTAAAAGCCTTCTAAATAAAGCGATTCATCATAACTTCTGAAAACAAAATGAAATGTATACACATAAGGAAATCAGTGACCGTTTCTTGAGATTAGGTCACGTAATCGTCTACAACAAAAACGGCACCGTTCCACCACAAGAAAGCAGTCCAGTTGGCTTTAGGTTATCTTTAATGCCAAATTAAAATCATAAATATATATTTTTAAAATTACAAATATATTATAAATAATAAATAATCGTTTTTCATATGATGGAGTGCTCAGTCTGTGTCGATACAATATCAGGCCATATCTTTTATTTCTATCATAACCTTATGGCGTGTTTCGGTCAGGGTCGGGCCCCTTATGGGCTCACAATAGACTTTTGGTACTCGTATACATTTGTGTTCTCACAGTATTATTAATGTGCAGCAAACCACCCCAAAGAGAGCGTGGATACAAGTGGGACTCTCAGCGTGCCTCATGGAATGGACAGCGGTGCTGCGCAATGCCTCGATGTGTGCCGATCCTCCTTCTCAGTTTTTGATTGTTGCTCAGAAGGCGTGGTCTTTGACAAGCCTTCGAGTAACCATCAAACTTTGGGAAGTCGCAAACACGTCCGGCCTCGAACCACCTCGATGGTATGACAGCGGCCAAATTGCTGCTGGAGGCGTCCACACTTCTTCATCGAGTGATCACATCGGTGGGAATTAAGATAATAGTTTGCGAAGGTGAGGTGTACCCAATTCAGTGAGAATACTAGAAGGATTTGACATTGTTTCGAAAGAAGCTGGTCGATACCCGAAAAATATTGAGGGGGAAAATTGAGATCTACGCCAATAAATGCAATAATAAAAATTACGTTTTTCCAAAGTGTTTTTAGATCTTTTGAAAGCTTTCAAATTTAAAATTCTTGTCAAAAACCTAACTTTCAGTACATAAAACCTTTGCGCGACAATAGAGCTGGAACTTTTTTAGATTGAAATTAAAGTTTATACCGCCGACGTGTTTCCACGAGAACATAATTTTCAAGACCTCGTAAACAGCGACATACCTTTACCGTGGGACACTATTCCTTAATGCATCAAGTAGGATAAACCTGCCCGTGGATTTCAGCTACTGTGCACTATGTCATGGTTTACTCGTAGGACGCGAAGAGGATAATTTTCAAGTTTTCCGCCATCATGTAATCCAGCCGGAAGCCTGACTGCTCGTAGCAAGGTAAGCTACGTAACTGAACCATCCTCCGTCCTAGAAAGCCACCGGAAAGAGCTCTCTACAAAGGTTCTTGAATGACTGCTGAAGAAGAAGCACCAGGAAATAGAATATTTGAACAGTTATAAATATTGAACTCAGGCTGTGCTAAATGTTTTTTTTTTTCTTCTTTTAAAGAAGCATTGGTCGAAGAAGAAGGCTTTCATGTTGTGATTATTAAATGTTTTTGTTATCGTTCTCGTTAAAAAAATAACGAGAAAATGAAATCAGTAAGAATACAAGGATTTTAATAAATTTTCGCAACACACATATACACGCGCACAAAGAAATAATTTGTGGTAAATGGACGGAGCAAGTTTTCAAATGCCGAAACAAGTACTCAAAACAAGAAAGTACCATCTGTGGATTTGAAGATTTACTACCACTCACATAAGAATGTTTTGCTGCATTGTATGATATACCATGAGTGACCAGCCACAATGTAGGAACTTTTGAGCTTTGGAACCGCGTTAAATGATTTGAGTTGTTTTATAGTGCCCGCTAGTTGTGAACGTTTTGGGTTCCTACCCGAGTTATATGCGTGGTTTTGAGCTAAAGGTTGTTGAGTGTGTTCTCAAGTAAGGAAACCGTGTTTAAGGTGGATTTCTCTCCATTTCAGATGTGAATTGTGCAGAACGAGTAGTATATAATCTTATATAGTATACCTTACTCGCCGTTTTTCAACCTTCCGAATGTTTGGAATGTTCTGCCCAGAGTGATAAACGTAAGCCCCAATTTTCGCCTGCTTTTTTTTTTTCTTAAAAAAAAAAAAGATTGTTTTCGTCGTGAGTATGAATACTGTGTTTTTTTTTTTATATACTGAAACACTGCACATCTGAATTGCATTCATTCGAAAGGACAGAGGAGGTCGTGGACAACTAAACTTGAAATATTGTAATGACTATGGATAACTCTGGGGCGTTTCATGCATCTCATAGAATACGAGCTGAAAAAAATTAAGAGAAGCACCGGCAAGAGAACGCAGACAAGGAGCTCGCGTACTATTATCTCATTGCTGGTCCCCGTGGCTGCACGGAACCACTAGCATACAAGGGTGGTAGAACGCGCTAGTGGTTAACTCACATTTGGAAAAAAACAACGCCCCCTTAAGACAGGGAGTGAGAAAGATAGGGCAACACAGCTCTGTGGGCCACTACGAGCCACTAGCATGCAGTTTTCTCTGCCGCTCTGTAAAATCTGTAAAAGGTTTTTAGATTGTCCATGACTCTGCAGATGCACATTCATTATCTGATCTCTTGAAACAGAGTCAGTGTCAGTAGCCGTCGCAAAAATACAAGACTGTAATGAAAAGGCGTGGAATCTAATAGAGGTAGTTGATTTCACTTATAATATGAGCTAGAATGGTGAGGGCAACTGCACGCGGTAACATTAAGGAATCATCACACTGAAAATAACACTGGAAATTGAAAGGTAGCACAGTTATCACCTTGTTGTGAGGGCAGGCGTGACAGTGGAAGCCAGGCAATAGGTAAGAGCCTGGAGCAGAGCTTCAGCTGATGTTTTGTTAGGTGAGGAAAGAAAAGTCAACTCGGCGCCGATGATAATAACTAGCGGAATCGACGCGTGCCAAGCTTAGACTGCCCGTCGATTCCCACTAAGGTAATTAATTTCGTCGCAAATATTTTAGACAGTGCTCATAAACGCTGGCGAGTGCGATATTTTCGAACATCTCGTCGAAGATATTCTCGCATACACGCGTCAAGGAATATAATTCCACAGGCAGCGGGTAGTCGAGAAGCCTCAAATTGAAACGTTTTCAAAGATACTTTACAAAGGAGGTTGTTGCTGGGCGCTTTGTAGAAAAGAAATGAAATTTCGGTCCATTTCAAAGTTGTTTCAACATATACGGTGTTTGCAGCCTACCGACTTAATAGTCGTGACGCCAGGACTGTAGTGAAAGGTGAAAGTAGCCGTTGTACACAGAAAACTTAGCGCACCATGAATATATAAATGTAAAAAAGTGGGCATGCACGCGGTGAGTGTTCCTTACATCAAGCCTCTGTGGCGGGCTCCGTTCAAGCGGCAGTAAATCACAGGAAGGCCCTGTTAATAAACAATCCGTCGTGGCTCTGTGGCTACGCATTGGGTGGGGCCAAGGCTCAGGAGATGGTTTCATGTCGGCGAAACGCAGAAAGAGAATATATTACCATAAGAAACGCTGTCGTACTGAGCGGCATAGGCAGAATTTTCAGGTGCCTATTTTTTTGTATTGAAAGTAAACATAAAAGCGAAGTGAAAACACCAGTGTACAGTGTAAATAATTAATTAAAAACGATTCTGGGCAGGCAGGTTCGATCTGCTCTGGCGCCTGTGGTTAAGTGCACCTTGATGTCATGGCTTGCCGGCCAACATGGCCCAACCCTTTCCTGATGAGGCTTCACCGGCAATATCTGGCTTGCGATAGCCTCTACAGGAATCCCGTAAACAGGGCAAGTAATGCTTGACGTCTCTTGATGAGGGTGGAAAAGTTGAGTTGGTCATGTCATTGAAGACCATATTCCAGTCAACGCCAGTGACTGAAACTTGCTTGAAAGCATCTTCGTACTCACTACCAGTATTACAACATGTCATCCCCAATTTAGAAAATAAACATTTTTTACTCCCTCACTCGCTTATAAAACGAGCCATATTCTGCGTGCTCGAAAGGGCCCAAGTAGCGTTTGTTAATCTGGAGGTCTCAGCTGCGGTGCACCATGGACATTCGATGTTTATTTACCCCTTATGTAATACCCCGAAAGTGGCCTTTAAGGTTAATAAATGAAATGAAATCAAATGAAACTAGTTACTCTTGCAGCACTAGCACATACATAAAAATCAATTACTCTCAGGCCTAAAGAAAGGAACAAGAGTGGGAAAACCGGAGCAAACCGTGACCGAGAGAAACACGCAGACTCAGTGAAGCTCCTCATAACGGGTGTTAATCACCGGTCTACGTTCATCATACGCAGGAGAAGTAACGGACATGACATCACAACGGAAGATGAAATGCCCGCCTCTTCACCCAGGTCCTGTTGGTGGGGAAGGAGCACCTCGAATGCGTGTAAAAAACAAAAAAAAAAAAAGAAAAAAAAGACACAAGATTCCGGAAGAGGGGAGGAAGTCAAGAGAGAAGGAGGGAGTGTGTGCGGTAGGAGATGCGTAGGGCACGGCAACAAACATGCGGCGCGTTGGTCGAGGGGAGGAGAGGTACGCCGCCGGGGAGGTGGGTTCTATGTTAGGACCCTGTTTGAGTGTCGGCAACAGTCGCTGCTGCTGCGGAGGGAAAAAGAGATCAGAGGAGAGGAGGCGCCCTCGGGGGTCGTAGGTCACCAGAGTTCAAGATGCGGCCTGACTTTGCCCCGTCGTCTTCTCTCCTCCTTGAATTTCTTCCAGCCCTCCTTTCGTCGTTCCCGTTCGCTTTCACAAGCGGTGGCAGCAGCAGCTTGCGGCCGTCATGGGGGCACTCATGAACATAAAAACGTAAAAATGCATCAGAATTGGCGCGGGGACTAGCGGGACTAAGGTGCTGGGGTGGCTCGGTTTCTTTTTGGATGACGTGGGACGAAAAGAGAAGCTAGCCGTTTAAATTTTGTACATGGCGGCCTTCTGTCCGCACCCCGCCCCCCGAACGTTTTTTAGGCTTTCTTGCTCCTTTTCTTTTTCCTATTTTCTTTCTCTTACTTTTCTTTTCTTTCGTGTATAGTTTGTTGTTTTGATAGCTTTGCGCTCAGTCAGCTAGTCGTCTTTACATTGATGCTGCGTGCGCATTTACTTGCCGGATGAAGCCGGGAAAAGGAAGGAGTGCTAGGATGGGTCACGCCAGCCTGTAAGAAAGGCTGGGGAAGCCTGGGGGAAGAATATACGGCGGGGAGCAAAATATGGTGACCCTCTCCCCTCAAAGACCCGTGCGCCTTTCTTCGGTGCTTAACGTTTTGTAAAGTAGGGCACTAATGTTGATTCCGATTTAGAATCTTCTCTCTGTCCTTCTCCCTCTGTCCCTTACGCAACGACTGCCACGCCAGGGGAAAGGAGGTCAGAGAGGAGGAGACTGTAAGGCGAGTGCCATTTTGTTGCCTCGCATTTTACTCCACATGTGAAGCCAGGTAGAATAAGAAATATAATAAATAAACCGCGGAAAAACATCTCGCTCTTTCCTGAAGACGGCCATTCGGTGTGAGTGTGTATGCTGGCTAAGAGAGAAGGTGGGGGGCGGGGGGGCGATCTATGGAAGAAAAGCGAGAGTTCTTTGGTGGCGGGTGCCGTCGTGCCTCACGGGACATGATGCGTAAGTATGAAAAAGAAAAATTAGAGGAGATGCGTATATGTATGTGCTCCAGACACACACAAAGATCAGACCGTGGGAAAGAAAATGGGCCCTAGCGGTACTTTTCTCCCCTCCTCGCCCGATAAGCGGGTCTCTTTTCCCCTGTTTATATTTTAGTAATCTCACGTGATCACGTCTTCGTCGGCATAATAAGCGGGGTCCATACGAAGCGCTGCAGTCTGAGCTGGGCCTCTCTTCCTTCAAGAAAGGAAGGAGAGTGATGGGAGAAGGGGAAACATGGGTTACGGTTTCTTGGCATGGCCCCGTTTCTTCAGGAGCGGCCCCGGTGTTGGGTAGCCGCGAACTTTTATTTAGTCTTTATGGTTAATTTTTGCCAAGATTTTTGCCTCCAGAAAGCTCACATCCAAGCCCTCCCTTCTTTGCCAGGGCGGCGAAGCGGGGTTACTGAAATAAAATAAAAAAACTAAGCAAAGAGAACACGGAGGTGCGGCAGAGTGCAGGCTGCGAGGTTGCAGCAGGAGGTTACGATAGTCATTGTGCTGTGGGTGACAACGACGTTTCGCGCTATTACGTGGCGCTTTTCACTGAGCGGCCGCGACGCGGTCGCTGAAAATCTATCGATCACGGAGACGTCAAACCGAGATGCTGGTGGCGCATATGGACTGGCGGCGACGGGTACCTTTTCTAAAAGAAAGAAGAATGAAAGAAAAGGTGCTAGCGGACATGTGTCCGAGCTCGCGCAGACTGCCTGCCGCCGGATTTTGCCGAGGTCATCAAACTTTGGCGAGGTTGGTCCCCAGGTAGCTGACCTTGCACTCCGTCGGATGTGGCGATATACGTATATTTATTTCGAAATACGGTCAATCCCTTTTGGTATTATTAGTGATGAGGGCAAAACATATAAATAAATGTTCAGTGTCTAAGTTTTCAATCTTCAACAACAAAATAAACGAGGCAAGACAAGCGAAGTAAACATGCGAAGCTCATGGTAACAATAAAAGAAGCTATCTAATACGGTCGAAGATGACGCTTCATATAAAGAAAAAAATTTTAGTAGCACTGCGAGAAAAAAAGAAGATATTTTGAAGAAGCAAGATTACGATGCCGAGACTTCGAGAGTTTGGAGGTAACTTGAGAATTGCACTCGGTAACTTCGCATATGTTTGAGAATAAGTAGGATTTGCACTCCAAGCAATATTAATTCAAGGACGGAATCTTAGGCAGAAAGTATAATGCGGATATCACACTAGTTAACCGATGGTCCGTTAGCGTAAAAAAAAAGCACTAATTTGTAGGAGGGAACGCTTACGTGGACTTGCCAGACTATCTGATGTCGACGAGACAAGAATTTTTTCGTAGGGTAGCAGCAGCTAGCACGCACATTTAAGTGATTGGAGACTAAGGAAGCTATTGCCGCTGATACTGATCAGGATGAAGATAGGAAGACCTGAAGAGACATTGCGCTGTCGCACTGATGTATATATACACTGCGCATGTTTACTTAAGCATTGCAGAACAGGCGGGGTAATTTTCTACAGTGTATGGCTTCTTTGTTCAGTTTTTCTGTGGACACAAATGTTACCCAGCCAGCGAAACATCTATCAAAAAGATTGGTGAACTTTTGTGTTTTACGATTAAACACAAGAATAAAAGTCTGCACGGAACTTTTTACCTCTCAGTTTAACCTCGAAAGTAGGTTTGTTACTGCATGCAACAAATTACCGTTTAGAAGTGGCCAGTAACAGCTATTCTATTGGCTCTTCTAACATGCCTCTCTTTTATTGCTTTTTTTCACCTATCAGTTTATCATGGGATTGATGTGTTTACGAAGCTTTGGTATTCAATGTGTTTAACTGATATTGGTGCCAGACAGTTGTGGTTATATATATATATATATATATATATATATATATATATATATATATATATATATATATATATATATATATATACAATTTAAAGGAGCGAACAGTCTACGAGTGCAAGGCAAACGTTTTTTTTTTTTTATCTTTATGCTGTGGGCATTGCCGGGAATTAGTCTTATGGTGATTATCGGGATAAAGAACATTACATGCAAAGCGGAAGGAAAAAACAACTCGCCGATGGTGGGAGTCGAACCCACGACCTCCGAATGTCGCGTCCAGTGCTCTTCCAACTGAGATACATCGACGGCTGTCATATATATATATATAGATGCAATTTACTTTAATTAACAGGGGCGTCACCACAAACGGTTTCGTTTGGGTTATGGAGTTTAACGTCCCAAAGCGACTCAGGCTATGATAGCTAGACGCTGTAGTGGAAGGCTCCGGAAATTTCGACCACCTGGCATTCTTTAACGTGCACAGACACGCACAGCACACGGGCACCTTGCTGTCGCCTCCATCGAAAAGCGGTCGCTGCGGCCGGGATTCAAACCCGCCAACTTGGGGCACAGTAGTCGAGCGCCGTAACCACTGCACTTCTACGGCGGGTCCACCACAATACTTAAACACCTGAATTTTGGGCGGTTTGAAGCGGGTTTTTGATCATATATCTATGGACAAAGGTCTGTATTCTGAACGTAAAAGCTACACTGAGCTAAAGATGATTCTGAGCTACGCGTGGGCTACGTTGAGGACGTGCAGATGAAGCTTCTACCACCGCCCGTTTCTAATTTTTCTTCTTCTAGGGGACAAATTCCCTAAATCCAGGGACAAACAAATAGACCTAGAAGTACTTTGTCGACAGGTAGGCATCACATAATGCCTGATAAACTAAAATAGAAGCGAGTTAGGAAAATGACGTCACGTAGCTTCAGGAAAAGCAGAGCTCGGTCCACGCAGACGTCAGATAGCATCGCGATTTCTGAATCGGCAGCGAAGTAGGGACGGAGGGCTCAAATAGAATAGCAAGGATTTCACCCAGAGTTGCAATCGTAGGCCGATTCTTTTTCATTTTTTTCTCCATTTTCTCGTTAACCACCACCGAAATCAGGTGCAGTGTCTGGTAAATTTTCCCCTGTTGTTCATTTGCTGTGTTTAATTATTTTACCTCTTCTGGTAACCGCAATGGCGTAATTAGCTTTATTAAGAATTTTTTAAATGTAACAGTAATACTGAAAATAGAAGCGAATAAAAAGCAATTTTTTATTACATGTGTTAACTACACAATTCAAGCAACACCGCACGATTTAAACAACGCGAGAGACGCTCCATTAAGGATGATCACAGTTTTCATGCTTCTGCGGTTAAAGCCGAGAGAGGGCGCTTTCTGACCACCGTGTTTCTGACTTTAAAACTGGATATGTGGCCACGCGCTTAGTTCTTTCGTACCACAGAGGTGGAGACCAAACACTGACGGTCAAAGAGTGCATTCTCCTGCGCGCAGGCGTCATTACCCAGAAGCAGACTCTGCGCGCTCCGATAGTTGATCGATCGAGATTAGAAACGCGACCTCTCGGAGCCCACGAAAACGAGCGTAGTAGACATCAGTGAATTTTATAGCGAATGTTTCGTTAATATGTTTCGTTGTAATAACTTCTATCTCACCGCAGATCAGTAGCATCATTATCCCTTTTTCATAAAATTTACCACAACAGCTACCTGAAAGAAAGATTACTAACAAGACCACCTTACATATAAGTGCGCATTGATCACCGCCATAAAGTTGGGGTTCCATCTAGTCACACAAAATGTTTCCATGACTCATTCATACCTAGAACTTGTGTCAGTTGGAATCACCTACCCCATGATATCGCATGCATAACAGATAACGACGCATTTCGCAAAGCCATTGTTTTTCTTTGAATGTATCTATGCTTGTTACGATGTTGTTTGCCCTTTACTTCCTGATATAGTTCTTACTTATCCCCACTGCATTGTGAAGTTTTGTTTTCCGTTTTCTTTTTGCGCATGTTTTTTGCGTTCTTGTACTGTATTTTTTGCGTAACTTTGCTGTACTTTCATATACTTTTGTGTATCCCACTCCCCTCGGTAATGCCTCCGGGCCCTGGGGGTAAATAAATAAATAAACAAATAAATAAATAAATAAATAAATAAATAAATAAATAAATAAATAAATAAATAAATGAATATATAAATAAATAAATAAATAAATAAATAAATAAATAAATAAATAAATAAATAAATAAATAAATAAATATTATATTGACCCACCGACTTGCCAGAACCACGAAACGTTTTGTGACGAGTTATGCCGTATAATGCTCAGCTGCTAAGTAAACTCAAATAAAAAATGGAGCACACAGGTACCATGTAAAAAAAAAAAAAGCATTGCATTGGCCAACACGGGTAATCAATTTACCGGAACGCCTATTCCCGGAAGTGAAGCCAAGGGATGGTTTGAGCGGAACGCTGCGTAAGTTAAGTCCTGCCGAGATATACTTTAACCTCCACCGACAATCGCACAGATCATATGGGCAACTTGCTGTTCAACTCCATCGAAAAGCGGCCTGGACTGAAGCAGCGTCCTTGTACTCAGCAGTCGAGCGCCCAACCCACTGAGCCTCCACGGCGTCTCTCTTTCTTCTTGGATGGAGGTGCTTTGTAAGAAAGAATGCGGATACTCAGTATTTTTCCGATGCTGAAATAAAGACGGGTTCCCTGGCTCCCTTCGTGCAGACATCGCGTGGTGTGAGACAGCGCATGCACACAATCGCAATATCTTGTACACATATTGGGGATTATCACCAAATCGACGTCAAGCTGGGGCGTCGCCTCATTTAAAGAGAATCGGCTGGCCGAAGTTTTACGATCAGTTTTCAACTTGATGTTTTTAGCTCATATGCGGGTGCGAAGCGGAAGAGTTAGCGGCTTGCAGGCGAGCCGTACGATTCCGATTGGCGCCCCGGCATTGCCGACCATCTGATGGGGTTCAGGGGCAGGGGTCGCAGTAAACCCGCTGATATCTTGTGATAGAATATGTGCATCAGTGGCATCCTGCATATTTAGCTGTAAATATTTCGTGAAAGTATAAGCGTGATTGCTTCGCCTCTCATGGACCTTGGTTCAACGGACGCTGACGATGTTCGCGACCGAATTCACGAAGCAATACTGCAGGCGAACTTGGATACCGTGGGAGACGTCTAGAGAAAAGGTACACTATGGATCATTTCTACACCGAAAGTTCTCGACATCACGATCGTGAAGAGCTCGCGTGCTGGCGTGTTGGCCCGTATGCAACCGTTCTAAGAGCGGTCTACAATTTTTGTCCTGATGCAACCGAAATTAGCAATTTAAGCTCGCAATAATAATTTAGGGACGACGAGGCGATTGATTAGCATCGCAGATTATTGGAACCAAGGTCATAAAATAGGCTGGAAAAAGGTTAACAGTGCATCGTCCTCAATCGGCATTAGGGGGGAAATTCACGTTGATTTCTTATACAGCCGATATCAATTACGTTAAATGCATTAGAACAGCTTAAATAATTATTTGTTTCAACTTGCACACAATAATGGTTGGTTTTCGGTTTTTGGGGTTTAACGTTCCAAAGCGACTCAAGCTATGAGAGACGCCGTAGTAGAGGACTCCGGAAATTTCGACCACCTGGGGTTCTTAAACGTGCACTGACATCGCACAGCACACGGGCGCCTTGCTTTTAGCCTCCAAGCGAAAAGCGGCCGACGAGGCCGGGATTTGATCCCGCATCCTTGGGAACAGTAGTCGAGCGCCGTAACCACTGCACCACCCCGGCGGGGCCGCAGATTAATGATCTTAAATGTATTGAATTAGGTTTGCTTTGCTGCACTTTTGATCCGCGCACAGCAGCTGTTACTGTAATCTCAACAGGCCTCCTCCTTATCTTTTCGCTCAAATAGCAGCTATTGGACACGACAGTTATATATACATGTATATATAACTTGAAAAGTCTTGAAAAAGACCGGACCCCGGTCGAAACGTCGACGAAGAATAAATGAAGTGTTAATGATCTTCGCTATATATATATATATATATATATATATATATATATATATATATATATATATATATATATATATATATATATATATATATATATATATATATATATATATATATATATATATACGTGCATTAAACATTTAACCCTATTTTATCACATTGGTGCCAAGCGTGATTACAAATGCACGCGAGCAATTTGTGACATTTCCAGTCGTTTGTGATATATACACCAGTTCTAACTGCAGCGGTTCAGCACTTCACAGAAAACAAACTGTGCATGTAGTATTTCCTTTCTTTCCGATATAATAGAAAAAAGTCGAGGCAGACCAACGCCGCTACAAAAGGCGAATACATTCAGCATTGGACCGAAGCGGAACCTTGTTTTGCAGCCATTACTGAGCTCACATTGCAATAAACATTTCACAAGCCAAACTCCAGCAAGACAAGACAGAGCAAATGAAAGCAGCAAAAGGGCATGCGCATGTGCATCGACAACATCCGTTTCTGAAGGTGTCTAGAATACTCCCGAACTAACTGGTCAAGCTTAATAAGGACATGCTATATGCGCTATATATATTGTTATGCACGAGAAAGAAGAAGCGGGCAGTGGCGCGGGCAGGAGCGCTCGCGCTAGGCCCGCCGACATTCAATAAACGTCATCTATCATCGCCATCGGTCATCTTCTGTTTCTTTTCTTCACCGGCTTGCCGATTCGTAACATTTAGGTGGAGGCGCGGGGTGAGTTCATTTCACCTCATCCTGGCCAAGACTTTGGCTCCCAGCGCTTCCCTCGTCGGCAACGAGTTCCAAGATGCATCTGCTGGCTGTTTCCCAACCTACCAGACTCGAGCCCCCTCCCCTATCCTCCCACCTCCCGCTGTCCCCCGCCCTGACCACAAGACACGATCAACGTCAAACAGCCCGACGTGATGTCAGACAACTTTCTAGATTATCCTAACTAATTTACCTACATTTTCGGACGGTGGATCATCCTTCTTCAGGGTAAACTTGAGAACAGAGAATGAGCGCACTTCTCTCTTGTCTTCATATTGCTGAAACTTTAGTGCCGTTAATTGTGAAGACAAAAACTTGCAGAACAAGAACTAAAGGGCACAACAGGAACTGCTTTTTGCTTGACGAAATACAATACGTAGCACCCCTTCAGGACTATATGCAATCCAGACCATGTTATTCTAAAAAAAAAAAAAGCAAGATATTCTGTTCAAAAATTAAGAAATAAATATATATATTTAAAATGTCCTTTGCAAATTAATTCCGTTCAGTTCTGCTTGGCGCACCATCCCATTTTTGTGCCATCAATGCATAGATACTCAATTTTCCACAAACAGTTTCTGAAATAAACGCTCTATCCCATAATTCCCAGTTCTTTCTGATTATTTCCGGCAAGCATGTTGTGAATAGTACTGGGGTGAACGTGTCTCCTTGCATAACACTTTTATTTGTGAAACATTTATTACTTCCTTTGTGCAGAGGTATGGTTACTGTGTAGCCGCTGTATATATATTTCAACACTTTCACATACGGCTGATCTACACCTTGATTTAGTAATGTCAGCGTGGCTGCCGAGGTTTCGACTGACTCAAATGCTCTTTCGTAATAAATCAATGCTAGGTATAAGAGCTGGTTACATTCCGAGCATTTTTATATCTACCATCTGGTTGATAGTATGAATATGATTGATAGTATAGAGCACCCTTTCTGAACAACTGCTTAATCTTTAGGTTGATTGAAGTCTAAGCTTGTCTTGATTTTATGAGCGATTGCCTTAGAAAATGCCTTGTACGCAACGTACAGTAAGCTGATTGGTATGTAACTTTTCAAGTCCTTGGCGTCTCCTTTAATATGAATTAAGATCATGTTTGCGTTCCTTGATGATTCTGGTACCGTCGATGTCACCAGACAACGCGTGAAAGCAGTAGAGTACGCTCCTGTGGTCATTGCCATATGCCACAAACTGCAGGCAGAAGTGGCTTCGCTCTCGACTACTGTGACACGACTCCTTTCAAAGAATGATGAACCGGAAAACAGCTCCTGTCGGAAATATATAATTCTGCACGGTTTAGAACAAATGTAAAACGAAACCAATGAATAATTATTAGCAAATTTTTCGCAGCTGTTTTCCGAAAAACTAAAAATGAAATGTCCGACAATCGAGCGTTGTCATAGAATCGGTCGGACTCGTGAAGGCCACAAGCGCCCTGTCAATGCAGATCCTAAATTTCCGTGATAAGCTTCAGATCTTGGAAAATGCATATAACTAAGAAAATTCCGACCGATGGTTAACACAGATGATCTTTCTTCAAATGTGCGCTCTGTTCGCAAAAAGCACTGGGAAGCTTCTGGGTAATTTCGCGACAAAGATTCTGCGGTTAAACTGCGCCATGATCATGCCTTTATCGATAATGTTCTTCATCACTAGGGCCATATGTCTAACTCAATGGTGAAATCTTCTAGCCAGTTTTATCGGGCTTCTGTTGTGCCTTCAAGTATTAACCGTGTCGGTGCAAGCTGCCGCACAGACTCGCCATCATCGCATCTTTGACCAGATTCCAGTCCGCCTGGTCGCCTTCACTCATTAATGCAAAAGCATTACTTCGCTATGTTCACAGATTTCTGTCCGCAGACCGCGCCAGCAAAATCGTGTCCGCAGCAGTTGTGACTAATTGAGAAGTGGTAGAGGCTAATGAGTGGTGTCAATCGACAGAGGGTGACGTAGTGTTGTGTCTGAAAAAATAATTAGGTCAATAGGTTAATTAGGTAATTCATCATCATCATCATCATCATCATCATCATCATCATCATCATCATCATCATCATCATCATCATCATCATCATCATCATCATCATCGGCCTGACTATACCCACTGCAGCGCGAAGGCCTCTCCCATATTTCTCCAATTAACCCGGTTCTGTGCTAGCTGCATCCACTTGACCCCTGCGACTTCTTAACCTCATCCGCCCACCTAACTTTCTGCCGCCCCCTGCTACGCTTTCCTTCCCTTGGAATCCAGTTTGTGACCCTAAGCGACCATCGGTTATCGTCTCTTTGCACTACATGTCCGGCCCATGCCCATTTCTTCTTCTTAATTTCCACTAGAATGTCGGTAACTTGAGTTATTTCTCTGACCCACTCTGCACGCTTCCTATCTCTTAGGTAATTAATTACAAGCAAAGCACGCAAAATTGTGTCTGCAGCAGTTGTAATTGAGAAGTGGTAGAGGTTAATGAGTGGCGTTCATCGATAGAGGGTGACGTAATCTTGTGTCCGAAAAAATAATGAGGTAATAATTAGAGACAAAATGTAAAAGTAAAGGTGAAAATGATCTCATTAGCCAATGGCTTGGCGCCACGTTTGAATGTATCAAATGCTAAACTATTTAATTACATCAGTCAATTGAGGTGACGTCAAAGATACGGCGTCACGCAACCTGAAGTCGGGCGAAAAAAGGGCATAGGAAGAGATTGGCGCGAAATTTGAACGTACCAAAAACTAAAATGGGTAAACAAAAAGTGAAATAATGTGACGTCAAGGATGTGACGTCACGCAACCGGAAGTAGGGCCGAAAAAAGGCATAGGAATGGATTAGCGCGCAATTTGGAAGTACCAAAGACTAAAATGGGTAAACAAAAAGCGAATTTAGCAACTAGAAGCAACCAGAAGCAACCAACAGCAGCATCCGTGATTTCGCATTACTCCAAACCAGATTCTGCAGTGCTCTTTAATTTTTAAATATTAATGCACAGAGTATCGTTAATAAGTTTCCCGCTTTCTTTTATCTCATTCACTCGTGCTGTCCTCACGTAGTTGCCCTTCCAAAAATGTGGTTGTACAGTGGGATTTTCGACGCCGAATTCACGCCTCCGCATCACTGTTCGGACGAACAGGCAAAACGGTAAAATGAGGCGGCGTATCTCTTGTTTCGATCAGACCTTTGATTCTCCGTTCTCCCTGCTCTTCTGGATATAGAATCGGTCTGGTGCAAACTTTGCTTAGAAAAATGCATTTTGTAATCGGTTCATACTATTGCGCCCCGGGAACATCCGCCGACTCGCTACACGTAATCGGAACGGAACATTCATGCACAAGCACAATCTAAGTCACAGTAATCTAAGTCCTTCCAACTTCAATTGTCTTGGTGATTTCAAAATGCCAGGAATTCATTGGCCCTCTCTATCGATGCATAGTCATGATGCCTCTTTCGACAATGAATCGATTAATTTCAGCCTGAATTTTGGCCTTACTCAGATTGTTTCTGAGCCCACCAGGGAGAAGGCTGTCTTGGATCTGGTATTTCTAAGTCCAAATCTTACCGACCATGGTTCCCGTTCTGAAGTGGTACGTGGCATTTCCGATCATGCATAAGGCTGTTTTTGTTACTCTGCCGGCATTCTTCCTAAGTCACCATTCGTTCTTGTTTCATTTCGAGATTTCAATCCTGTTGATGACACCTCTATTGTAGATTCATTGGCTGACGGTTACGACACTTTTGAAACCCATTGCTTATCGAGTGACATGAATGTTCTGGTGGCGTATTTTGAAGGTATTGCCACCTCGTGTATCGAATGCTTCATTCCCATGAAAACAAAAGAGAAAAATACCAACATCCCTTGGATGAATAGAGATAATACATCCGTACATACATCCGTAATACATACGTAACAATATTACATCTGCCACGTCGTGCTCGCAGGCTTAGGCAACTTAAGTGTTCCCATAACCCCGTACTCACCGCATAGGTTCGCTGAGTCAAAGGAGGTACTTCGTGCAAAAATCATATCAACTAAAGACTTTTTTCATAGCTTTAAA
Source organism: Amblyomma maculatum (assembly GCF_055883805.1). NCBI lineage: Eukaryota > Metazoa > Arthropoda > Arachnida > Ixodida > Ixodidae > Amblyomma > Amblyomma maculatum. The sequence goes on along the minus strand of NC_139352.1, from coordinate 3,567,699 downwards.
TAAAAGTTAAATTGGTTCACAGGAAGGGAAAGGCGCGGTAACTGTCACACTTGCTCTGTGGACACCCGAACCGCGCCGTAAGGGAAGGGAGGAAGGTGGGAGTGAAAGTGGAAAGAGAGAAAGAGGAGCCGTAGTGGAGGGCTACGGAGTAATTTCGACCACCTGGGGATCTTTAACGTGCGCTGACATCGCACAGCACACGGACGATGTCAGCGCACGTTAAAGATCCCCAGGTGGTCGAAATTACTCCGTAGCCCTCCACTACGGCTTTCAGGTACCAAATTTCTTAAAAATTAATCCTCGGAAGTTCTGGGGTTTCATTCTGCCTCGTGACAGTTCTTGTACGCCCTTTTCCGTGAACTATGTAACGACTAAGGATCCGTTAGTAATTTCCAACGCTTTCAGTATTTACATGCAGTTCCTCTCTTTTCAACCTCTCATCCAACTCACTCTATTAACGATATCTCAGTTAGTACAGGAGTCTTCAATCTCGTACTAAATGTTGATACAAAGGAAAGTGAAGGACCTCATGGCATCCTAAACTGGTTTTTTGTTCCGTAGACCTTATGGATTTTACGTTGCCTTACCCTTATCTTCAGCAAATCACTAGCCTCTGGCATAGTTTCTTCATCATGGAAGATGACCAAGGTGATTCCAGTGCAGAAGTCAGGAAATAATCAAAAACGTTCCAACTACCGGCCAATATCTCTAACCCCTTATTCATGCAAATTAGTACTAGATCACATAATATATAAACATATTATGAAATTTCTCGCGGATTTAGCACAACGAAACTTGTCGTGTTCACCCATGACAGCTTATAACCTGGATAAAGGGTTTCAAATTGACGCTATATTCATAGCTTTTTCCAAGGCTTTTGACACCGCACTTCATTAAAAACTGCTGTCAAAACTGAATACCATTTTCAACAATTAAGATGTGGTGAAATGGATTGCAAGGTTTTTCGTCTCGCCGTTCTCAATTCGCATAGTTTAACTCAATAAATTCTTCGATAGCAAATGTGTCATCAGGCGTCCCTTAAGGGTCGGTCCTGGGACCTCTCCTCTTTTTATATATTAACCTTGCGAGATTTCCTCTAAAATTTGAATGTAGGCAGACGACTGCATGCTATACAACATAATATTATCTCCCCTTTATCATTTTTGCCTAAATGAATCATTTGTTAATTTTTTCCAGTTGGTTTGAAACATTGTAAATGAAGATTATCTTTTGTAAGACTGTAGTGATGTCCTTTACTAATAAAACTTGCCTGTCCTTTTTTAGCTACGATAATGATAATGTCGTTCAACGCGTTTTAATATAAGTACCTTGTTCTCATTTTCACCACTAACCTGTCCTGGTCGAAGCATTTTGATTCTATTACAACGAGACCTCTACAAAAACTATAGATTATTTGCGTCTTACGTTGTCTAACTCTCCACGCGGCACCAAATTACCATTGTATAAAGCAGTTACCCGCCCCACACTTGACTATGCTAGAATCATCTGGAATCCGTACGAGCAACTCGAAATATAAAGAGTGTAGGCTATGAAAAAAAAAAAAAGACGTTAGATTTATCTATCTTAGTTATGACTACCAGTTTTTGTCATCGTCAGCCATGTCTTAACCTAACCTAACTTCTCCTGCTGAATAAGGGTAGGTCAACTCTTTAAAATTTTTTTTTATGGCATTATTCACTCGCCCTGTAGCCTCTCCAGTAACGCATATATCACCTTCGCTAAACTATTATTTAGTAGGAGATATTATGCGTTAACGTTACAGCTTTTTATGCACTATACAAACACTTTCCAACACAGTCTTTTTGCCTAAACAATTGAATTTTGGAGTTCACTACCAGGCGCCTATCGCTCCCTTCCATTAAACAAATTTTTGCCTCCGCTTCAATATCATCGCCCCTAACCTTCATTTCTGTATTTCCTTGTTGCTGTATTTGTTTATGGCGTTGAACTGTTATCATATTCCCACTCCTGCTATAGCCTCGTTGGGGTTGCAGTAGGTGAAAATAAATAAAATAAATATAGGGTGGTAGGTTTTTCAGCATTTCCTTCTTCAACAAATGTGAAGTTACCGGAACCTCCACAGCTGCTTTTCCTCTTTTTTTGAAGCTTTCTTAACCTCTTCCTTCGTCACTGGCGAACCGTCTGACTGCTTTTCAGTAGTGTCAATCTCATTATCCTCCTGTCTACTTTGGCTGCTGTATAGGTGAGTATAGAACTCCTCGGCTGCTTTGAACATCTTGTCCATATTAGTGATGACATTGTCCGCTTTGTCCCTATGCGCATATACACCTGTTTTTGTCTATGCCTAATTTCTTTTTCACCCCTGTAAGGCTGCCCCCGGTCGTTAAAGCATGCTCGAATTTTTCCATGTTATACTTTCTTATGTCGGACACTTTGCGCCTATTGGTTACCTTTTTATAGCTATGCCAGTTCCATCTTGTCTGTTGGGTTAGTTGGGTACATATGATGTAAATTTTGTATTATTCCACTCCACTGTATGGATTGCACAACTGATTACACTTGCTGACCTTTTTTTTTTTTGTTTGTTTGCTGATATCACGAATATTCACTTATGTATGCCTCCTCCCTCTCTCCTGCTTTGACAAATGACATGTGCACAGTATTTTATAAATATATATATAAAAAAATAAATAAAGTGGATCGAATAAACTACCGCACAATGTTGCTAAGTCTCCCGAGGACTACAGCGCAACACGGACAGAACAAGAGAGATGGAAGCAAACGCGTCCATCGCTCTGTCTGCGTTGCTGTAGTCCTCAGAATGATGAACCAACAAGCCAGCCACAACGTATTGCTAGGTGCTGTGGGAGTTAATTTTCTTTATCTTTCGCACTGGCTTCATGCAACTATGTATCCCCTAGTTATTGTTAAGCATGAGTGATAAATAAAAAAAAGAAACCAAAATAAATGTTTTTACATAGATGAATGCTACGCAAAAGTCTGATCTCTAGAAGTAAAATGGCAATCACGCTTGCTCTCTTCACCAAGCCGGTGCATCCAATCCGGCAATCCCCGCCGCGGTGGGGCAGTGCTTAGGGCCTTCGACTGCTGTGCCAAAAGATGCGGGGTTGAATCCCGGCCTCGGCGGCTGCATTTTGCTGGAGGCGAAAAGAAAGGCACCCGTGCGGTGTGTGATGTCAATGCAAGTAAAAGAACTTCAGGTAGCCAAAATTTCCGGGGCCCTCTAATACGGCGCCTCTAATAGCCTAAATCGCTTTGGGACGTTAAACCTCATAAACTAAACCAAACAATCCCAAAATCTTGGACAGCGTTCCTTTATCCCCATCTACGTGTATAATGTTAATAGCAGTTCATCTCTGACAACTTGCGAGGAACAAAATATTGCATTTGGGATAGTTTGGGAATGTTTCACTTACCTGGTGGCATGGCCTCTGCGTGCTCTGCGCAATGTCCTGAAGAAAATTACTCGCGTTAGCTTGTGTTCAAGATGACATCGTTGCAGCTACCTAGCGTGTAATAATGACCACATAAAGGGTAGTTTTTTCTTCTTCTTCTGAACAGTACGATAAGTTTAGGGCAAATGAAAGCGGCCGCCTTATAGATAATGTTTTTTTTTCTTTATTCTTTATTCAATGATTACCCCGCTTAGCCCGAGGGCGCTACAGCAGGGGGGTTACAGAGTGGAAAAAAAAAAAAAAAACACATCTTCATTTATGGAGCACACTTGATGATTTGAAAGCCGATTCCATTCACTGATGGATCGAACAAAAAAGGAACTGGCATACATGTTAGTTCTGGCACTGTATTCCAAAAATTTTAAAACAATGATCTGTGCGAGCAGAAACATAATGTGGCCTATGCAAGTATATTCCCTTTCGAATGCCTGTTTTGTTGTGGTAAATTTGGTACAACAATTTAAGTCTTAATTTCCTTCTTCGAGAGGAGAGGGTTTCCTATCCTAATTCATTTTTCATGACGGTGCAGCTATCAGTTCTCGAGTACCGACAAAGGACAAACCTTGCTGCTCTATTTTGAATGTTTTCAATTTTATTGCTGAGTGTTATTTGCCAAGGGTCCCATACGGCACAAGCGTATTCGAGCAGTGGTCGAACGTAGGTTAAGTAGGCTATTGATTTCAAACAAGGCGGCACGTGTTTCAGATTTCGCTGTATAAAGTTTAATGTCCTGGCGGCGATGAGTTGAAGCCTTCGGATTTATATGACATGCTATAAGCGAAACCAACGCTAAATTGCAGCTAACTGAGAATGAATACCGACAACCACTCGCAATGAAGGCAAATGCGAAATCGGGAGCTGAGTAATTAAGGCGCGACCATTCTCCTGGTTACCCTATGCTCTCGACCATTTTTCATTCTTAACCCCTCCCCCTATAGCTACACGCACTATACAAATAATATACCCTTTTCTGCTATTATCACGTGGTTCGAACATATTTAGAGGCAACGATGTGTTTAGTTGTACAGCGCTTGCAAATATCGCGCCGAGAACTGAGATAAAGACAATATGTCATGAAACAAGGGCAAATAGCTTGTAGAGAAAACCTTCGAAGATACGGGCTCTAACAAGGGTGCTGCTATAGAAACAGTGCTTACAGTGTGGCAGACACGCAGCTCCGTGCGAGGTCTTCCTATATTACATATATTATCGTTCACTCGCCAGATAATTGGGTACATCAAGTGAAGGTAGCCGATTCCATACCCGCTCGAATCGTAAACACATATGATCAGGTTCTTATCTGTATCGCTAATTCTCACAACTCATTACCCTGACAGAACTTTGGTGACAGCATGATGCTCAGCGATTGCTATAGTTGTGGCGCTGCACGGAATAAGCGTGCAGTGAATGGTCATTATTGGTAAAGAATGGGTGGATTTAGGCTATAAATAAGTTGACCGACTGAGGTAACTAAAGCATTGAGAGAGTCGAACAACATGATTTGGAGGCTAGTTCTCTTTTGCATCAGTGATATTGTGCAGTTTCGTACAGTACGTTTCGCAGCGGGCATGTAGGTACAGGAACAAATACAGGAATATGGACACTGGTAGTTGTAAACGGTTGTTCAATGTCCATAGTAAAACTGGCTATGGCGGCCGGCTAAATGGAAGGCTAGGGAATAACTAAGACCACCCGAGGTTCTTTGCTTTCCGCTGACGTAGCAGAGAATGTCGTGTTTTAGAGCGAAAACATTCATACAATACCTAGCGAAAGAACTTCTGGCGTCTCGCTGGTTGCCGTAGGAACTGTGACGCCTATGCTAAGCTTAACCTAGTGATGGAGTAAAGATCCGCTGGTGGTCGATACGCAGCCCTCCACCACGGCACCTCTCTCTCCGTGTTTTTCTTTTCACTCCCACTTCCCCCCTTTCTTCACGGTGCGGTTGAGGTGTCCAGCGAGAAATTAGTCAAACAATGAGCCTTTCCTTTCTTGAAAACCAACCAATTTTCATTTAGGAGATGGCGTACATTACAAAACTTCGTGCCAGTCTCTCAATGCTGAACTTTAAAGCAAAACCACCCCAAGCAATGTTTCCATGTGCGTCTTAAACGGTTTCAGAGTAGTTAAACTCTGGCTGATTTTGTAATTTGCTTCGATCGAAATCGAGTTCAATCGCTGTGGCGATCGATCTCCTGCCTATAGCAGCCGAAGGACAGAGCCACTGAGCCACCGGCATAGTTGTGGCGCTGTGTGGAAAAAGCTAAAAGTGCAGACAAGAGGAAGTTCTGAGAGACGGCATGTAAAACTGGGCGACGTGTGCGTGGATGGGCTGAGAGACCACATACTGCGTCCTGTGGTGTCCCAACGCAGCAACGCAGCTATGAAGACGGACTGTTTGTGCCTATGCGGATTTTCCGTCAGCAGCTTCTAAATTTATAAAAGGAACAACCATATTTTGTCTACAAATTCGGCTAAGATGGGGTCTTTTAAAAGTAATCGTAGTGTTGGCACTTTCCACCGTCTGCAATAGAGAGGAAAAGAAATGGGAATAAGCGGAACACCGGAACCTTCCAGACTGTTTCGAATCGCTTTCAGAAAGAATGTTAACTTGCGATTCCAATAATATTGAAGCCTGATTAAAAACTTATTTCTATGATCAAGTTATCGGGAAATTGCGAAAGCCAGACTTATTGCTGCTAACGAGCTTGGAGAGCCAGTGCGACATTTTACCGTTATCAGCGGATGTCCATACGTTATCCGGGCTTTTGTGTCCGACATGGTGTTAAGCATCCTCTTACGGATTACTCACGCCTCCATTCATTAGAGCGGCGTATCAGCACCGGCCAACTAAACGCGCAGCGGCTGCAGATTATCTCCTAATCAAGTAATATAAGCGTCGAAAAACAAGAGGATAGTGGAAAACTCCATCGGTTTGCTTTCGGGTGCGACACAGTGATTTGCGTTTGCTGCGCTAAATATCGGCCGGGTGTAAATTGTGCTCAGACTTCAGTAACGCAGGTAGGTGCGCACTTTCCATCTTACAACAAATACGTATTTTAACATTTTTATCCGCGCCGTCGCATATTTGCTTTGGTGTTCGGCAGCCGATCCAAATGTTCGAGTACAGCCCCGTCGGGTGTTTAGATGGCGGAGGAATAATAAAAGGACGTCCCTTACACATGCGGTCAGCGCGCATCAGTGAGCTTCAGGTGGGCGAAATTAGTCCGAAGCAATCCACTATGGCATCCTTCATAGCCTTTGTGTAAGTTTTTATAAGTAAACCCCCTTGTGGCAGTTGACGATTTCAGTGCATATATAATTGACTTAAGGCAATATGCGCCTTGTCAAACTGTATGCGAGCGCATGCTAGGAGGCATACACCTATAGCGTGTGGTATAGATATAATGTAAAAAAAATCGTGCTACTTCTGCTTTCGCGAAAACACCTTTTAAATATGTTAGCTATATTGAGTCCGCTTTTAAATGTAGGTGTAGTGACGCGAACCACCGAGCAATTAGATATTTCAATGTCCTTTCAGCCCAGAGCTTCCAGCGCTATCGCCCTGCTCTTCACAGTCGACAACATTAATGCCATGGGTGTTGGGATTTTGATAGACCTAGAAGTGATTTTCAGTTAGTGCTTTTGCGAAAAGTCACGTGATTTACGCTGATCAGCATATAGAAGTATTAGGAAAATGAGTTGCTTGTAATGAGCTATAACGAACAAATGGGGCCAGCATGCCACTGACATCAAGGAAAGTAAAGGGGAGTTTTTTGTATGATGATCAGTCTGAAGTGTAATGTAATCATGGAAATAATTGATTAGAAAGTGGAAGAAATTTAAACAACCGCATGCCGATGACCTGATCATCGGACGCGAAATTATGAGGATATCACAGGTAGTATGTCGTTGTTTTGTCTTCTAGTTTCTAAGTTATTATCTCCATGATTAGATTATTATTTCCCATTGACCAACACCAATAAAAAGTCCCCTATGCATTCCATGGTGTCAGTGCTTGTTGGCTCCCATTGTATGTAGTTTGAACTAGACTAAGTTTGCATGAAAATAAAAAACAATGACGAGAATTTGCAAAGTGGTCGCTTATTCCCAAGGTTCTTTGTGATCGCTTCTAATTACTACACGCTACTATCCCGAATTCTTCGCTCCAGAGATTGAGTGCTAGCTAATGTCACTGAATGCTGCCTGCGATTTTTTTGGGCTGGATGTATGATGCCAACAGTGCCACTGGCGGCTGGGGGGCGGTAACCATAAAATTTCCGCATCCACGCGGAATTTTTATGTAGGATGTTCAGTGTATAGAAGACATTGACAGAGATCAATATAGTTGGGATGTATATACTGTCGTTGAAAATGTTTGCAATATTTAAATGTAGGCTAGTATGCGACAAGGAAAGTTTGTCGCAGTTCTCCGAAAACCAATTAGAAGACCGGGTTTTGATGAGGACGTCCAATGGGGACAGTGTATTAACGCGTGAACAGCCAACTTCATGCCTTGTACTGGCCTGATACTAGCCCTGCGAGGTGAAATACTTGGTTGATAAGTTAAGCTCCTTTTTCTCTCATACACCTTAAAAAAAAAAAAAAATGAGACGTTTTAAAACCAATAATTCATTACGACTAAATTTCTTGGTAAGTGTGCACATTGTAGGAACCATGCCAGTAAAAAAAAAAAAATCAAAAACAAAAATCTACAGAAGCGCGTCAAAAATAGGGTAAAATATTCTTTAGTGTCGCGTTAACGCCAGAGTATTCTGTAGCTCTGTAGTACATTTCCGTAGTTCTGCAGATTTTTCGGTAGTACTTTCTGGAAGTATGTATTTCTGCAGTACTTTCCTCATGCAATGAGACAAAATTCTGATGTTAATGCAAACATTTCTGCAGACACAAGTTCCTTGTCAAATACGGCATGGAAATTTGTTTTGAAAAAAAAAAAAATGTGTAGTTTATTTATTTATTTATTTATTTTTTTTTTTGATTGCGAGGAAAATACTCCGAGTGTCGGCGGTGTCACTACATGTAAACCTTAGTCAGAAGCGTCAACTCAGAAGGAATGAAAACAGACTCACTCACCATGAACGTGATCTCCCTTATACTTAATGTCTCTGAACGATCATAAAACGCATGATGCAAAATGATGTATAAAAAGGCAAGTCATTACGCCTCAAACCATTGCGAGACGTTCTAAGAAAATCCGAGCACAAAGGTGTATCAACTTGCAGATATCTTGCGGGCCAAGCATTAATTCGGGACTTTCTATCTGCATGCTCACTTATAGCTTTTCTCCTCAGCTTCACAGTGAGTATAATGGTTAGGCTGCTCCCGAAATGTAGGTTTATCACTTTCACAGGCTCGTCGAAAGGGAGACCAAAATGACCAAAATGACGACATTGCTCAGCGTCGCGGCTGCTTTGGTGTGCCTTTTAAATGCAGCTGCATCACTGGACGTCGACACATCGGATGGAGGTTACAGAGATGTGTCGGTATCCGTCAGTGACAGCGTGCCTCCGGATGAGTCTATTATTGATAGCATCAAGGTAAGCAGCTTCACACTTTGCCCTGTGATGTCGTTTCCGCGTTGCCGAGCGTTGAAAAGCTTGCGTCGTTCGTTTTTCTTGGCGCATTATTTTCTGTATAGAGGAGGAGATAAAGGAAGCAAGATAAAAAAACCACACCCCTCCCCCCGTCTCTTAAGTAATACAGAAGAGGGCCTTTAAGGGTACTTTGAATAAATAAATACATAAATGAAGTCGTAACGGACGTTTTTTTTTTTCGCACGAAGTTTCAAAAAGCTGCGAAAAAAACTTCGCACCCATCGATAATGTAAAAAGGTGGGAATCTATTTGGGAATTAAATGATGCTTATCTCTTACCAGTGTTCTGAGAACTATAAGGAAGAACCAGACAGCCACTTACACAAAGGAAAGCGCTAGGAAGTTTTTTGGTGTTGATAATTGTAAAGTAATAATTAATCGTGGAGATAACGAAAGTAGAAGAAAACATCCGAGGTTTAACTCTTCTTAAACCTGACTATAACGAGTAAATTGAATCCCCTGCTGCGGTGGCTTAGTTGTGCATACAATTGAGCCACCGCGGTATAAGGCGAGATCGAACCAGAGTGGTATTCACTCTTAGTGATATGCTCTGCATAGCCTCTTGTTTAGAGCTTTGTTAGCTGGGTGCGTACTATTTTGCAATGTGTTGATCAGATGCTGTTTTTCATGTGCATAGAACATTATGTGTGTGGGATCAAAGGCCGTACTATCCAAAACCATATCCATATCGCACATTCCATGATAGAGACAGTGCAAGATGAGGTCAATCAAGTGGCCCTAATTCAAAATTACCTGAAAAAAGCATTTGGTAAGGTGCGTCATGATTTTTTGTTTGCTGTATTGGAGACTGATTGATTGAAAACTTTATTGGAGAGTGCAAACATTGGCGATGTCTTGCTTAGAGGTTATAAAGCGGCCACTACAAGACTGACTGTTAATCAAAACTTAACCAAACCTATTCAAGGCAAATTATCTTCGACAGGGCTGTCCGCTATCGCCTTTGTTATTCGCGTTATATCTTGAGCTCCTATGTCGTAGTATGATGGAGAACAAAGCAAATCGTGGCTTCTCACAGTCGTAATGTGAAATTAAGATTTTGGCTTATGCTGATGACATTGCCATTTTCTGTTCAGATAAAATGAGTGTGATCGAGGTTTTGCGCGTAACTGAGCGTACTTGAGATATTTCGGGTGCGTCTCTTAACCTTGATAAATCAAAGAGGTTCTGGTTAGGTCACATGGGGTACAAAACCTAAAATTTTTGTCGGCATCAGATGGAACTCCGAAGACTTACACTATTTAGGGGTTCCCTTGCACCAGTATCGCAATAGTGGGACTCACTGGCATTCTCAAATCTCATCAGTTAGGCGACAAACTCAGGCTTGGATGGGAGTCGTCCCTATTTGCACGAGCGCAAGCTTGCAATGTCTTCTTGATTTCGAAGCTTATCTCGGTCATGCAGCTGATGCATTGTGCAAGAAACAAAGTACAGTCTAGGCATAGAATTTTTGCTGCCTCTGTGTGGCGCTCTCTATGGGAGCCTATGCGTCGAGGCAATTTCTTTCTCCCTCTGGGGGCTGGTGGAGCAGGACTTCAGCACTTGTTTGTGCATCAGCTTGTCTAAAGGTTTTTCTTTTTTAAAACAGCAAGCCATCCCTTCCATTGTGTTTAATAGACAATTAAATGCCAATTTGCCTAATTTGTTTGCGCCCACTTGTCATAGGAGTGAGGGTCCTTTGTGGGGTTTTCTTAAAGAAGTTGCCGACACATTTCATTTCCTCACTGTACGGTTTTCTTTGGAATACCTATACAGTCGATCCAGAAGACAGGTGGCAAAAGTTCTGTTTGAGACGTTATTTCCTGCACCGCTGTATTGACAGCCTTACCTCCCCTTTCTTGACAATAGTGTATTAAAGCGGGTGCAATGGATGTATATACAATCAGCCGCAAAGACTTTCTTTTTAAACTTTACACGTTAACTTTACCTGTCGTAACGTGGCTTCGTGCAAAAGGGACTTTTATTCTATGATCAGTGGACTGTCGCCTGTATCAGCAGCCAGAAACTATAGATCATTGCTTTGTGTATTGCCGTGATGCGGTGTGTTTTTGGGACATTCTTCAACGGACTCTTAAAAAGGACATTGATATTACTCTCTATACTATAATATTTTTGCCTACAATGGAAGCTCGATGTGATATTTTTGTGCTCATGGGACCGTTTAGTTTGTGGAAAAGCCGCATGACAGATCGCCACGCAGAGCCACTACGTTCATCGAAGTCTCTGTTTAGAGAACAGTGTGCTATGGTGTGAGGGGTATATGCTGTGCAGGATCGACCTCTTCCTGCCTGGTTACCTTACTTGATACATGTATATATCTCCAAGAATTTTGATGTGTGGGCAAAGTGAGAGCTCGTTGCTGGTGCAGATGTATATGACAGGTCTCAAGATGCGGCCTGGTTAAACTTTGCTTGAACTACTTCTACGCAATAAAGAAAAAAAAAAGACGTTGGCTTAGTGGAGACACTTGGCAACTGAACCCGAGTAGCTGGGTTCGAACCCAGTCGTTTGGAGTACACCGCTCCGATGTTTCTTTTCCCTTTTTTTTTTTTTTTTAGTATGTAATGACTACTCGCATAATAGTTGAATAACCACCAAAACGACTAAGTTCTAGTTTGATCTTGCGAGGTCTTGAAGGCCATTATTGGATGTACACTGTTCACGTATAAAGAAACAGTGACATTGACTGAAGGTTTAGCGCTAAACAATCATCATGGCTACTGAGCCACAAGCTACTCAAGCTTCTGTGCAGTTCAGGCAGACAAGTAAAATGAACTTGTTTATTTGGAAACTAAGGTTAAGATCACGAGCATGAAGTCGCAGATGTGAGTGGCACGAATGTTGTAAGAATACTGTTTGCTGATAAGTCTTTCCTAACCACAATAACTGCTTTGGTTCAAGAGATACACCATACTGGGCCCCACTCGAATCATATACTAGCCGAGGAACTAATCAGAACCAAAGCACCACAGAAGAGAAGCGAGAGATGGGTGAAAACGGGGTGAAGAAAAGAAAAGGAAGATGCATAGGCAAGGTGGATGCCACATAGCAATAAAACCGATTGTTCTAGGCCTACCGCATACTCAGCACGCTCTGCTAATACGTACTACCTCAATTTCCTGCAATACAAACAATGCGGATTGTGAGCGCGATGAAAACGCGCAGGCGCTGTTCCGATCGTCGTCCGAGTTCCTGCATCGGGCCACCAATGGACGCGTATACTTCAAGCATGTCACCATTGAGGTTCCCAAGACATGGCCCAAGAGAAGCAGCGCCCGCGCTCTGTCGTCTAACGGCTTCGACAAAAGTGACGTCCGCGTCGACCTGCCCACCGCCCAATACGGGGACAAACCATTCACGCAGCAAGTGAAGCCATGCGGCCAGCAGGGAGACTTCATTCACCTCACTCCAGGATTTCTGGCTGCGCTTAGCAACTCGACAGCGAGATCTGTTAACCCAGGTATAAAGCAGCTTCCTCCTTCTAATTTTCCAATTATTCAATTCTTTATTTCAGTTTACATTTGCGTTTGTCGCTACGAACTGCGTACTTTAACTGCATCTATTGAATTCATACGATGTGGTTTAGATTAAGGATATGTTTTTTGGTACCATGTGTCGCGTTTTGTGGTTCGCCGGGAACAAAAAGCCACAATTTTTTTCGTAAGCGAAATATTTTCTGTGCGGCGAACAGCGTTTTTTTTTTTTTCAATTTTATTGATTAAGAGAGAGAGTGAGAAAGAAAGAGATAGATAGAGAGAGAGAGAGAGAGAGAGAGAGAGAGAGAGAGAGAGAGAGAGAAAAACTCTTTATTGTCGGGAGTAGTCTTACTGGGTCTTAGCGGAAGAGCCGAGTAGCAGTTACCTGGTGACTTGCGGCGACTTCTTCAAAACACCCCCCCCCCCCCCCCCCCCCCATCCCTTCTGCCTTTGTAACTTCCCCAGAGTTGTATAGGAATCGCCTTCCAGCGTCTGTAGTATCAAATGACTACCCAGAGTATTCTGCTGCTTAGAGCACTTTTTTTTGAGGTGAGAGGGGAAGTGAGGTAAGAGATGGTAATTATTGTAATCAGCAGAAGTAACCCGCGGGCTTTTGATGGAGTGTCATGCCCAATATGATGGCTTGGTGACTTACTTCTGGCGGCAAGTTAGGGCTCGATGAGCTTCAGATGAGGCCACACGCGTGCGTTAATGTGAATACGATGCTTTCGAATGAGTATGCGTTTGAGAGCGAGATTTGTTCGCAGCGTACGTGTTTGTGCACGAGTGGGCCCACTTCAAGTACGGCGTGTTCGACGAATACGGCCGTCCCGACGACAGCAAGTATCCCCTCACCTACTGCTACAGGGATAAGGTGAGCAGGGAGGGATATTGTGCAAGTGTTAAACAGATATGTCGGGTGTGCACAGCTAGCCCTACCAGACCTCGATACTGAGGAAAGTGATTTCTCTACACGTCTCTGCCCTTCAACACTCAAACCCCCCCCCCCCCCCCCCCCCTTCCATGTGGCATTTCAGACATCGCCTAGTTTATATTCCAGGGGAGACCGCTGATTCAGAACAGGAGAAAACACAACAATGAGCAAATTGAGAGAAACTCTAACGAACAAACCCTTCATCTCCGTCAACAAGATGTTTGTATTACAGATATTGCAAACAAAGCGTTCATACCTTACAGCACGCTTTATCTGTCGGTTTTCGGGGTGTTCAGCACGTCTGCCATTTGCAATGGTAGCGCCACCTCTGGAGCTAGACGGGAAAAGCTTGGAGAGCTTCAGCGCTTCGGCGCTGGGTGTCATCACAAGAGAAGCGAAAAGCATGCACTAAGCTAAGCAATCGCTTCGGATTTGAATGTTTCTATGCCCTTTTTACTAGCAACAGGAAAAAAAAAAAAAGAAAAAAAAAAAAGAAAACAAGAAACTTTTGCTCTGTTTTGCAAGTTGCTTTAGAGAGTCATATTGTAACGATGTACCTGGTGGCAGTTAACGTACTGCGCTGCATTGTTTGCACGTTACAAAAGGTGCTAGAATTCGACCATAGAAATTAAACCCCCATTTTTATTATCAGACTGATCATTTATTACATCTGTTTTAAACTACCCCCCCCCCCCCCCCCCCCCCCTCCGTTACTAAATATGTCGAGTTTAAGCGCGGTGTTCTTCTGATATAAGTATTTGTTTGCTCCCACGTAAGCGTGACTGTTTAGCGCAGTTTATGCCGTTAAACAGAAATAAAGGAGATAAATTAGCAAGGGAACAAGCTGACATCAGCCTACTGGCGCCTTTGTGAACCATGAGAACAATAGCTTTATTTCTGTCTAGGAGGAGTTTTTTTTTTTTTTGTTTCTTTAAATCAGCTAATAGCAAAAATAATACGATTTAGCGAGGTAAGTAATAGTATATTGTGCTTTGACTAGGCAATGACAGAATGGCGACAGGAACAGAATGCGACAGTATGAGATAGGGAGTAATTAGATAAATATAAACGAGTAGAACATTGAGACAGTTAGGTTAGTTTGCTCATTAGGGTGTTTCCAGCTATATAAACCGCAAATTGATTATCTGCACAATGCTTAGTGATGGCTGAAACCAAAAAAAGTAAGCGTCACATGTTTATCTGCATTTCATCTTTGTAGTGGTCCTTCACGTAACGGTTTGCTTCAATTATTCCCCTAGGTACGACTGAATGCTTGCTCGAGCAGAATCGCATTTACTGCGAGAACGGCAGACGGAAAACATTGCTCGATGGACGCCAAGTGCCGCCTTCTCAGTGACTGTGTGGTCACGTTTCACCAGCCATTAGAGGACCCCGTCGAGTCTTCCATCATGTTCATGCCGTACATCGCCAACGTAAGGAACTCTTCGGGTTTTTACTTGCTGCGGAGAACAGCAGCATCAGTTGTTCTGGTAGAACAAACTAAACGCTTGGAGCAGTTGGCTGATCATCAGAAAGCTTGCAAAGAACTTAATTGGCGGGGACTGTGTGACCATGATGACAATGAAGGCAACAGAACAAAAAAGAGATCGCACCAGGCGGTCGTCCTGCTGCATTTGTTGTGCTTTGCCCGAACATCGCCTCATGAAGTGTTGAGATACGTTTGAATGTAAACAGAAAGTATGCACAAAGCCGGCATCGGTCATTCAGTTATTGATGCGGCAGTGATTGTCACGCATCACTTTCATAGAACAAACGCTTATGAATTAACGAACAACGCGTTGCTGCGCACCTACGTATACTCTTTCCTGCGATAGGTGAGCCACTTCTGTGAGAGCAAGGACGGGCCTCGTATCCACAACCCGTTCGCCCCGAACAAGCAGAACGACCTGTGCAAGCAGCGGTCCACGTGGGAAGTTATCAGCGAAAACGAGGACTTCAAGAAGTGAGTATAAGCCGGATATAAAGAGCCGCCCGGCAGTAACTATACTGATGATAATAACGTTTATTTCTCCATCTAAATCGTGTCGTGTTTGGTGAGGAGCCCATGGCGCCGATGACTCGTTTTTCGTGGTCTCCATACACTGCCGAAGGCAGCGCGGGATTTCCTCGACTGAGGCGAACTAAGACGGCGGCTCTTGGGCTTCGTGCGCTGCGCAAAGCTTCGAAGCCGAATGGGTTATTACTCTCTGCCATTGCGCAGAAACACCGAAGGCTTTAAGCGACATTGAGGAAAGTTTAATTCCCACGAATACAGATTGAAATAGCTTTCTGTAATGAAAAACGGAGGAGCGCCCAAGGGGGCTCGCCATAAAAAAAATTATCACACTTAGGATCGCCTACGAGTATGACAGCGCAAGGTTGCACTTGCGGTGCACTTCCGTGAGGCTCGCTTCATGTATCGATTGCCTGATCAGACGGCCTTTCAAGATGGTACTCGACCTCCCTATAAACACGGGGCGCTTCAATACCCAGAGAGTCCGCAAACACCCTTAGCGAGCTAGTAGAGGCTCACTTCACCTCTCAGTATGAATGGATAACCCGCACATCGACAGGAGACATTATTCTTAATGCGCTTACTTTCCAATTGGCTACTGCGCAACAAGGCAGGGCAAAGTATCACTTCACATGAACCTGCAAACTCAGAAATTCTACCTCTTTTACGCACCCTGAATTCCATTCAGACAGGTTGATAGAGGGAGCCAACGCTCTACACAAATAATACCGCTCCAGTAACTCCGCAAGTAACTCCGCAACAAGGCAGGGCAAAGTATCACTTCACATGAACCTGCAAACTCAGAAATTCTACCTCTTTTACGCACCCTGAATTCCATTCAGACAGGTTGATAGAGGGAGCCAACGCTCTACACAAGTAATATCGCTCCAGTAACTCCGCAAGTAACTCCGCAACAAGGCAGGGCAAAGTATCACTTCACATGAACCTGCAAACTCAGAAATTCTACCTCTTTTACGCACCCTGAATTCCATTCAGACAGGTTGATAGAGGGAGCCAACGCCCTACACAAGTAATACCGCTCCAAGCAAGGCATTTTTTTTTTCGAAGTTTATTGCCTCAGGGCATAAAAGGAATGTTATGATGGATGAAGGGTGTGGTCAAATAAATGGAAAAAGGTTGGCTGATGCAATGAAAATCGAGGAGTGAACGATGATACGGTCCCAGCGTCCAAACAGCATATGACTGCGGATTATGGGGGGAAAGGCCAGCTGCCATCCGGCGCCAGATCCACGTCGACTTCAACGCTGGACATTGCCACAGCAGGTGATGGATGTAAGCTTCTATATTTCTAGACTTGCATACGGGGCACCCAGGGTGTGGATATAAATGCCGAAATTGTGGCCACTTTCGAATCACTGCTGGTGTTAGGGCAACCCCATCTCTAATTCTCCGAAGCGCCACCTCCTCTGCATGGGTTAGACCACGGGGGAGGCTTACCGTACACGGAGGTATAATAAGAGCACGTGTACGGCGCCGGAGGTGCTCCTTGTTAAAAGCAGGGTGGCATTGTAAAATTTTATGAGGTTTGGCGATGTCGAGGTTGGGTTTTAAAGGTGCGTCGCAGAATCCGCATGTCTTTGAGCACTTAAAAGGTCCCGCGGAGTCCATTCAATGCGAATTGGATTTGGTATGCGAGATTGTGTATGTTGATGCAGCCGAACACGCTGAACGCAAGGCCTTCACAATTGTGGTTATAAATTACCATGGTCAACAACTCAAGGCCGCCTCGGCCGTTAGCAACGACCCGGAGAAATCTTAGGAGGGGCTGTCGACCTCGCGATAAACTCAACCTCAGCCTTTCATATAATTGCCGACCCAAAAATAGCGATAAACAACTTTGCCCAAGCAGAATACCCCCTATTGCACTTAAATTGCTACTTTCCCTCTGCATGACAAACCGTTTTAAAGAGCTAATAGGGACACCAGCCCTTTCATCCCTTCCGGAATCTTAGGCTGCCCACACCATCGCCCATAACCCCGCTGCCGGAAGATAGGAGAAGCCCTCATAGGGTCAGTGACGGACGGTATGCTCCCCTATTAAGAAATCCCTCTACGGTTTCATCAAACACGTAACCTATACCCCTAACCCGGTAGCTAGGATATCAATTTCTGCCAAAGGCACCGAATGTCACCTGGGTGAAAATGACGGACGCATTCCTTCCCAAATCCGGTTACCTATGCCCATGTGGCTATCCTGCATTATTCTAAGTTACGCCAACAGATGGCCAACCTTTACACACATATACTGTGGACGTGTTCACGAGGTCCCCCTCCGTGGAATTTGGATCTCTCCCTGTTGAGAGCAGTGGAAGGCCACTATGCTCAGCTTGGACCATCGAATCTAACTCCGGGCTATCGAGCATGCAATCCAGGTGGTCAGAGCCCAAGGACTACAGTCCATCTAGCACGGAAGCCCTTCCCTAAAGGCACATTCAAATTTACGAGTTGCGAAGGGCGTGTGACCGGCTGTCGCACGAGATCAGGAAACCGCTACGCTCTACCGATGTTCACGCTTGCAAAGGTTAAAGGCGACGCCGTGTAGCTATCGCTAATTTGTCTAGTTTGGAAGAAGTCCTGTCGATCTTGACTGTCCATCAGCAATGAGACGCCGAAGGTAAAACCAACTTCCGTTCACTTCAGCTGTGCTGCTGATTGGTTACCGGTTTGCGAGCAGCAGTCGCAAGGCTGGAAAATCAAGGAGTTCTCGAATGCCCTGTGACTGTATGTCACTTTTCGACCGATGCGACCATTTGCAACAGTTACTTTTCGACATAATCGTGCGCACAACGTCTGCAAATCGCAAGTGTGAGCGGGTCTTAGGACTTTCTCCTCGGCAAATAAATGTTTTATTTATTTATTTATTTATTTATTTGCACCCTCAGGGCTTACAAGAAGCGTTATAGAGGGGAGGGGCATTTGTTACATCATTATATATATGAAATACAAACAAGGTGAGGAACATAATTGCATCGGCATAATAGAGACAAATAAGTAATATGGCAACTGAACAAAATAGATAAACAAAAACATATAGTTTACGGTACGCGAAAGAAAAGGAAGTAAGGAACAAAACCTAACAAAAAAAAAAAAAACAGTTTTATATAGGAATAAACTTACTTTCTGAAATATTTGTTAGTGCTTTGCAAAAATGATCGGTGTCGGTGATAGCAACTAAAGACGCAGGCAGGTGGTTCCACTCGTGACAGGTCTTTGGCAGGAATGAATATGAGTAGGTGACTGTGCGCAGCGAAGGGACATGAATTTTGAAACGATAATCCACACGTGGGGAGATATAAGACGCTGGTGTAATGAACCGTGACCTAAGTATCTGGTTATGATAGTAGATTTTGTGAAAAAGAGAAAGACGTGATAGTTTGCTACGAGAAAAAGAAAGGGAAGGTTAAGTGCAATCTTCATATTAGCAATGCTAGCAGTACGATTATAATTGTTAAGAATAAAACGGAAAGAACGATTTTGCACGCTTTCAAGGATTTTCTTTAGAGGGGCATATCCTGGGTCCCATATTGAACATGCATATTCGAGGATGGGCCTGACATTTGTGATGTAGAGTTGTTTTTTTAGAGGTGCTGGGGCTAGGAAGAAGTTACGTTTGAGATAGCCAAGAACGCGGTTAGCTTTCGATGTAATGTATTCAATGTGTTGATTCCATGTGAGATTGTTATATGCACGCCAAGATATTTGTATGAAACAACCTTCATTTTTCCTCACTCACCTTTGCAATGCCTCGCCACGTGACCAGTAGCGCGAAGCCCCTCGTACTCTTTCAGCCTCTCTCTCCACTCATCCTCCGGCTCTGACGGCGCTATCTCTACTCCTCCGCCTCTGGTAGTGCCCGCTGCGCTAGGCCAAGTAATGTGGTGAAGTGATTAAACTCAGGAAGCAAATATGTGTTGAACCCTTATCGCAAACTAGCTCTAACGTAGTTATTTTGCTAAGATAGAGCATCATGATACCAACTGGAAGAACGGTTGCGTGACCATTTTGATCCGAAAGTGGAGAAATCTGCCATTACGTGGAGATCCGTACTAGCTATCGACGCGAGAGCCGGACGTGACTGGGAGCTAGATCTTTAGCGTGCACTGACAACGTACTACGCACGGATGTCTTTTGCGTTTCGCCCCTATCGAAATGTGGCCGCCGCGGCAGAGTTACAAGCCAGGCGCTGAGTGGCTAACCGAGGCACCGGGGCGGGTAGGGCGTGAAAGAAGTATAAATAGGACTGCAGATACCATGGGCAGAAAAGGAGTTAGTGGACAGGGTGTGCCGAGTGGAAGTATCACTGGAAAGGGCTGGAGCACCAGGCAGGCGCCCGCATCAAACCACCTGAATAACTCAATTACGCCAACGTTCAAACAGTAAGGGAAGCATGTACTGCCAACGCCATCCAGTACTGAGAAGGTATTGATACAGTTTGTTCGGTCGAAAAGCAGCCTCAGGAGTTGCTGGTATTTGTCGGAAGAGGCCGTTGTTGATCGCTGAGTACTTGATGGGATTGGTTATTACTGTTAAAACGACGATTAATTAACTTTCGAGAAATAAAACTATATTAATATAAATAATAAAATACAAAGTAAGCAGAACTTGAGAAGTAAAAGATACTGAAAAGTGATTAATTACTGCGTCGTGGTCCGACGTAGCTAAAGAGTAGATGAGCAAACGAACACACGCTACCGCCTCTACTTTAAGGCGAAGCTTAAGCGTCCTTCCCCTTTTTTGCGAAAGCATGCGGGGCCGCGCGTGGGTCACACAAATGTCGAATACAATACCAGCAGAAATAACTTTGCATGCCGAAAACATCACTCGTAAACATTTCACTCGCGGTAGTGAAATGATCTCACATTCATACATATAAGCAACCTTAAGTGTCTCTGCCGAACATTTTTATACATCTGATTTGAATATTCTGGGCCCAAACCTAAACCGAGAGTAATTGTGGTGAGCACCGTCAGCCCTTGCCTGCTTTGCGAGAGTGAAGACTGAATGCAGTAAGGAAACTCACGAAATATAGACACGTGTGCACACATAAAACATCTTTTAGTTCTCGCGTGCTTTAGCTTCTAGGTAACTGAACATTTTTTTTTTTAATTTTTCGAAAGAAAGATTTCCGCGAATATATTGTACACTACTGAGCTAATTGTGTGCGCATGCCTTTGAACCCACAGCCTGCCAATGCCGGACATGTCCAAACGAATCCAAGTTACATTCGAAGAGGTACAACAAAAAGAAGACCTCGCCCAACGCGTGGTTCTTGTGCTGGACGTTTCAGGAAGCATGGAGGTGATCACAAACGCATCCTTTGACTTCTTATTTTCAGTGTTTTTCTTCGTTGCGAACAGTATCTTATAACATATAACAGTACCAGTAGACTTTCTGGGTCACCTTCCCGTCAATCGGTACGTGCCTTTCATTTCAGCCAGAATGTTATGAGATGCCATCCGTTCTTCGAACTTGTTTTCTTTGTCTTTTGGTGCCACCCACATCATTTTAGTTTGTCAATTGAAACACAGTACGTACTACCACCATAGTTTAAGGAACAAAATGTGACTGAAAGATTTTTGAAGTCAACAAGATAAAATAAAGCACATGGTATGACTCGTAATGCTCTGAGTAGGCCTGTAATTATTCTTGGGAGGGAACGAATAAACGGAAAATGAAGCCTACTTCAGTGAAGCACTTAGTTTCGGGCGTTAACCATATAACTTTTCGACGAAAATACCCGTGTGTCCAAAGCTTACTATTCGCAAGATCCACTCACCTACGCCGGTCATAGCGCCTCCTTCCACCCCAGAAGCTCGCAAAGCGGCAGAGCGGAACACCGTTTTAAAAATCAAATTCAAAGACGCACTGGGAAGCAGATCAATATGAAATAAACAAATTAAGACAAAATGCCAAAGCGAATACTGCAAGCGCAATTGGTATTATCAGTTCATATGGACGTCCCTCAGTTTTGGAGCGACATATTCGATCGATTCACTACGCGGTACGAGTGGAGGCGGGTAGTGTGCCATCCGTGGCGCTCACATCAGCCTCTTGCCGCCGTGAACAGAGAGGCCTAAACAAGAGACTCTTACCCCTCCTCTAGTGAAAGAATGCATGGGTGCATCGCAGATAATCACGTCAACGAAACGGTGTTACAAGCGTTAACCTGATGTGCAAATAGCGCAGAAAAGACGCTTGCTCATGTAATGGTTGGTTTGCAGCTATAGAGATGACAAATCAGCGTTGCTAAAACCTTGCATGAAATTAGAGAGCACAGGGACTGAGGCAAATAACTTTAAGAAAGACACCGTGAGAATGAAAAGTTTGAAAGCTTACGAATCCATAAATCGTCACGCAATAACTGAAGAGCAGTCTGAAAAAAAAAAAGAAAAAAAGCATGACACCTTTCGAAAGAATTGGAGGCTTCGTCCCACCTGACAGCAAATAAATGGGAAACAAGAGGCAAGAGTTGAGACAAATTTTAAATCCCCTTCCCGACTCGGCAAAATGTGATCCAAGTATAATCGAGGCGCCATGAAACACCGTTGTTCGGAGCAATGCCTCAGAACAACGGGGCCGACAGTAAACAGGGATGAAGGCAACAGAAGAGCATACCGTGAAGCTGTCGTTATATGTATACGTCTCAGCAACAGTATTCTCCCGTTTCGCAGGACCACAATCGCATCGGATTTCTGAAAGAAGCGGCAAAGCGTTACATCGGGGACATTGAAGACGGCTCCCGCCGACTGGCCATCGTTGCGTTCAGTTACGAAAGCAGGGTGGTCCACACACTGATGCCTGTGAACGTGAACACGAAGCAGGGATTTATGAAAGCTATCATGAGGCTCAACGCACGCGGAGGCACCTGCATCGGATGCGGCCTCGAGACGGCTCTCAAGGCAGGCGAGCCTTTGTTTTGTATTGCGCATTAGCGCGCGTCCTTATGTGTGCATCAACTAAGATATGAAGTTTCCATGCATAGCATTGCGGTAAGATAGGGACCTTCACTTTCATGCTTTTTATTTATTCAAAAATCACCCACTCACTCGCTCTCTATGTCATTCAGTCAGTCAGTCAGTCAGTCAGTCAGTCAGTCAGTCAGTCAGTCAGTCAGTCAGTCAGTCAGTCAGTCAGTCAGTCAGTCAGTCAGTCAGTCAGTCAGTCAGTCAGTCAGTCAGTCAGTCAGTCGGTCGCTCGGTCGGTCGGTCGGTCGGTCGGTCGGTCGGTCGGTCGGTCGGTCGGTCAGTCCGTCGGTCGGTCCGTCGGTCGGTCGGTCGGTCGGTCGGTCGGTCGGTCCGTCGGTCGGTCCGTCGGTCGGTCGGTCGGTCGGTCGGTCCGTCGGTCGGTCGGTCGGTCGGTCGGTCGGTCGGTCGGTCGGTCGGTCGGTCGGTCGGTCGGTCGGTCGGTCGGTTTTTATTTGCAGGCAATCGCACTTTCCTGAATGGCAGTTACATTAAAGGCTTGATTGCCTGACTGGGTCTCTGTCCCTTATAAAGGAAGCGGCCTGCAGCAGTACATCAGACTTAGCACAATAATTCACATCCATAGATCTGAACAGAGTTACGGCGTTAAAAATACACACATACGTTACCTACAGCATTGCTCTATTGACTCAACCAGTAGGACAGGAGTAGGCGAGATCTGTTTCTTCATTATTTGAATCATATTGACCGTGCGCTCATGTCACAAAAACACACGAACGCTTCTCTCGGTAGGCGTAAATCCAAAATATAAGTATTCGATTTAACATGCGTTACATGATATTCCAGATCTTGCCTTCATTATTTTGTTCTAACATTTTTAGTCCTGCGTTTAGGGTTACGGATGTCTTATTGTGTCAAGACAGGTGTGTAAGTAGTGCAGAGTTTCTTTTTACACCAGATATTTTTTAACTGCTTACAGATCGTTACTTTAACGCTACGAGAAATACGTCAGGCCGTATGTGCAGGTTAACTGTACAGCAAGATCTATATTATGTACAGTCCTGAGCAAAAGTGGTGTACAATACTAAGCCGGACAAAGCTCGGAAAAAAATAGCAGTGGTTTAGCTTGTGGTTAAACCTGAAGTTACGCGAGAGCAATCTGCATGGCTACACTTAGGTTCGGCTTGAAAGTAAATACATGGCTTTTGCACATAGTAGTTTACTCTATGGTTTCAGCTTTATTTATGTCATAAGGGGCACTTCTGACCTTTAAAGTGCTATCTAGTAAAGAGCAGAGACATTAGTCTGCCAACCAAGATCCGTATAACTCGTGCTATGGTCTTTCCAGTTGTGATGTATGGATGCGAGAGTTGGACTGTGAAAAAGGCTGACCGCCGAAGAATTGACGCGTTTGAATTGTGGTGCTGGCGAAGACTCTTGAGAGTTCCTTGGACTGCCAGAAGATCAAATCAGTCAATATTGTCGACCATAAACCCTGACTGCTCATTGGAGGGTCAAATTCTAAAGTTAAAGCTCAGCTACTTTGGTCATCTGATGAGAAGAGAGGAGTCGCTGGAGAAAGATTTGATGTTGGGAAAGGTTGAGGGTTGCCGGAGAAGGGGTAGGCAGCGAACGCGATGGTTAGATGGCATCCTCGAGGCACTGCAGATGAAGTTATGTGATGTTAGGAAGATAGTGAGAGACCGGAAAGCGTGGCGTGACATGGTCAATAGGGTCACGAAGAGTCGGACACGACTGAACGACTGAACTGAACTGAAGGCGAAAGCGCCTTTCTCTTCTTCTTCTTCTATATTGCCAGAGGGATATTTTATGATACTTGGATAGGTATTTTGAAAGCCAGTTGTTGGTTGACAGTTCATAAAACTAAGAAAATACCTGTAGAACTGATATCGGCCAGTAATTCATAATATCAATCCAATGTATTGAATTGTATGCCGCAGGCGTTTTTCCCATAAGGGCGCGCACTATACTCCCAAGGTTTACAGCAAAAGTGTTCCCTACTCACTTGCGTTCGTGGGCTACTGTCCTTGACTATATGTAATTCGTAGCAGGGGAGAGATTCCTGTGAAATACTACGCCGGTCTCCATTTTTGTGCCAAGTAAATTCGAGAAATGTACCAAGCCGCCAAATATGTCAGCACTGCACAGTGTCGAAAGCCATACTCCAGGAAACCGAGTCGCTCAATCGAACGTGCTTCGACAGCGACGGTGGACAACTTCACTACCATGGCGGCTGATCCAAAGACAGTTTATGTTGCTTCTAGGAACCGAAAGTTGATTATGCTTCAGTATCATTTTAGGCGAAAACGTTTTTTCGTAGGATTCATTTTCAGAAAGAAAATCCAGTAAAGCGGCGCTTATTTGACTGAAAAGCTATTGAGAGATAAGGAGGGGGGGGGGGGGGGGTGATTGGAGTCCCGAACTGTCCGTGCATTTGTTACAAATGTGATTTGGGCCTCGAGTCCAAGAAACAAAGGCTTTTGAGCAAAGCGACATTTGACGTCGTGAGAGTTTGTGTGGTCACTGACTGATTATCATTCTTTTTTGCTCCCAGCTCCTGAAGACCAGTGCCGAAACGCCGGAAGGTGCATTTATCGTTCTTATGACGGATGGGGATGAGAACATTTACCCGAGCATCAGAGAAGTGCTGCCAGAAATTATCGCGGCAAAAGTGGTGGTCAGCACTCTGGCACTGGGCGCCGAGGCAGACGCGAAGCTCGAGAGCCTCGCCACCAAGACTCGAGGCAAGGCATTCGCTTTCAGCGACCTCCAGGGGAACCTGGCGCTGGAACTTGAGAGTGCCTTCCTTTCTTCAACCACGACCCAGGCTGACACCACTGCGCGAAGCCACTTGGTAGGCCCTATGTTCGCTGATGGTTTCTACCGATGGCCAATGGAACACTTGGCATATGCACACTAGCACCAAACTTAGCGGGCGCTTGAAAACGATAGCAAAACATTTTGGCAGTGTCGGACAGTGAAAGGAGTTTCACGTCTATAACATCAATATATTATATCAATGCACACATCATACTGGTTTATCAGTCAGGCCTCTTTGCAATTAAACAGACATGATTGCTTTCAGCGAGATAAGGCAGTCGTGCCTTGCTGATATAACCAACGTTAGTATAGACGTCTTGAATTATAAATAATTTTTATTGGGAACGTATATTTTCAATGCATTTAGGCTTCGTTAGTAAGGAAATTCGCTTTCTATATAATGGATAGGATGAAAATGTACATAGTCCATTGAAACCCATATATTTTTGTCGTTTATTGTAGACAATGATGCGTACAAAATTTCCACTTCACCAATCAAACGTTTGAGCCGAGATAAATGCAGCGGACTAGGGCATGATGGACCTTTAATTTTGGGGATTTATTGTTTTACACTGCAAACTTTGTAAGTCTGTGTCCCTTACAATTTGCAGTATATTGCATCAATGGCTGGAAAGAAAACCCTATTTCCAATTTGTGCTTCGTAAAAAGCCTAACTCAGCAGCTGCCAGTCGACTGGGTCGTGGGATCTTGCGATGTGAACAGGCATTGCACGAGTTATGTGATCTATCCATAATACGCCATCAAGCGTACTATCGGCGTATCAATGACACCCACAATAATGAGCTTGAGGCTGCCAGATGTGCCTAATTTCAACATCGCTGACCACCGCTATTAACAGAAGCAGCTCCTGATCATTGCAAAATACGTGTTCTTTTGAATACAGTTTTCTTCACGTCCCGGTCGTTATTACGGACGACTAGCTCTATGGACAAATTTTCTCGGGAAAATATTAAAGACGGCACCGCATACGGATGAGATGATTTGAGAAGACCGCGATTCATGTTGCAGTTGCCTTAAGCGTATTATTAACAAGGAGCCAGACTGTTTTCTATGAAAGATTGTCCAAACACAGAGAGTATGTGGTGCAGGATAAGCTGCCCATTTCTTCTCTGAGTCACTGTGACATGCCTGAGCTAAGCGTCGTCGCCTCTGCCGTAGTGTTGAGATTTTATAAGATTAGTCTTTGAGCAATGTATCTGCCAAGCCAATTGGAATATCATTGCAACTCATTTCAATTTGCCGAATATTTTCTGGGAGCCGGTTTATGCGGGAACAATCGATGCTGAACACAATTGATGATCAACATTATCTTTATTAATAGAAT
Source organism: Amblyomma maculatum (assembly GCF_055883805.1). Classification (NCBI taxonomy): domain Eukaryota; kingdom Metazoa; phylum Arthropoda; class Arachnida; order Ixodida; family Ixodidae; genus Amblyomma; species Amblyomma maculatum. Next base: position 3,541,058 of record NC_139352.1, on the reverse strand, counting down.
CCCATAAATTATGTATTTCAACAGCGCATGCTATACACGGACAGAGGACAAGAAAAAACACACACGAGCGCTCGTGTGTGTGTTTTCTTGTCCTCTGTCCGTGCGTAGCAAGCGCTGTTGAAATACATAATGGAAAACCAGCTAGCCCGTCAGCTTACTCTTTTCCCATAAATTATCGCATACATGCTACGAAGATGGATACATGTACGGAATCAATATTATACTTGGTTGTTATAAGCAGCAAAATAAAAACCAGCTAGCCCGTCAGCTTACTCTTTTCCCATAAATTATCGCATACATGCTACGAAGATGGATACATGTACGGAATCAATATTATACTTGGTTGTTATAAGCAGCAAAATAACTGTTATAATGAGGTTCGACTGCATATCAAACGTTTCTCGCCTAGCTTAAGTTCCCGAACCTGAGACGATGCGGTATATAATAAATAATGCTCGATCTCTTATTATCCCCTTGAACTTAACAGCCACCCTCAACCTAGTATTTACGTTATTCTCAAACAGCATTAGCCGTATCATTTAGTCTGAAAGATTGTGGGATCATGCGTTTCTTATTTCCATCTTGTTTCCATGTATTTTTTTTTATTATTATGACCGCTCTGAATACGATGCCATTAATATTGACTTGCAAATTTTTGCAACCGTCACCTTTCCACTTTTTCGTAATCTCCGATCAATAACAAGTGGTTTCTCCTGAAGGATAATTGAATGAAATTAGTACTCTTCTTTTCTTCTCTTCGGCTATTGATTCGTTAGTTCTACTTCGAATTGGAACACAGGCTGCAATAAATTAATTCTTCGCCACATTCCCGTCTCGCGGTAGTTGGTGGAGGCGGAAGAGGAATTCCTCGGCGTGCTAGAGAGAACATTCAGAGTGGACGCCGACGTTGGTAACAAGACTGTGGTGCACGTGAAGCGAAACAGTCCTGGTAATGTGCGAATCCAAGCTCGACTCACCGATCCTAACGGGCGGTCGTGCACTTCCTGCCTGGAGAGCTCGAAGGGAGACGAAATAGCCATCGCCATTCCTAGTCCCGCAATGGTAAGTCGCCCCTGAATTTATTATGCTCCTAACATGCTTTGAGATTTGATAGGAGACACACCTTACAAGGCCAAGGTGCCGATTGAGTTCCAAGGTTCGTTTTATTCAGGAAGGTCTCAAAGCCTTTTCCTATCTTGTTGTTGGACATGGATGAAGATGGCGGGAAGCGTAGTCTTAAACTAAGAACACAGGATGATATATTTGCAGCATATATGTACAGAGACGTATTACAGCACAAGAACGGAAGTAACAAAAAGAACAAATTTTGCAGTACTGCGCCCATCGGCTTTTACTCTAGGCTTTAAAGCCGAAGCATTGCCGCGCCACATGCTGCCAAAAAAACTGGACTGGCTGCTCATTGTTTCAGCGGTGAATTTATAGAGCCGATGAACAACATTGCTAGTGGCGTTAATTGCTAGTGGCCCGCCCAAAGCAACAATTAACCAGCAAAACTCATACGCACGTAGCACCACCATTGTAGGTCGGGCACAGCCTCGCACCCAAGGCTCGGACAGGTCTTCAATGCTCGTTGTGAGGCAATTGATGGCTGGTGCGCTAAGTGAAGTATGGAACTAGACTGTTCTTCTACGCTTCACAAGAAAGAAGCGTCCCAGATTTATTTAGCTATCACTTTGGTAGCAGCGCGATTTGCGAAGTTCAGAGGTATAAATAGTTACTAGTAACCCTTATGAATAATATGTCGTGGTTCGCACACATCTAGGAAACCTGGGCTCCTGCTTTTCAAAAGGTATGCTTTCTAAAAAGAAAGTTAAAAATTATCCCATAAGTACAAAAAATTTAGCGTATAATGCATGCATAAGGTCCAAGTTGGAATATGCGTCACTACTGTGGGATCCATACACCAAGAAGGGTGTGGAAAAACTGAAACGTGTTCAGAGAAATGCGGCAAGATTCATATATGGCAAATAAAGAATACTAGATTCTGTTTCGTTGCTTATGCAAGAACATCAGATTCCAAGGTTAGAAATAAGGCGAAAAATATATCGACTTCTATTACTTCATAAATTTCTGTCAAGAAAATTCCTACTAAACTTTCCAAATTGCGTTTATCAAGCTACTGCTAGAAGAACAAGGCATACTATACAGCACACTCTAGCTCCAATTTTTGGCAAAAAGAAACTCTAATCAGGATAATTTTTCTCTAAACAAGTGAAAGACTGGAACAAACTGCTACCAATTGTCCTTGAGTTAAACGACTTCGTAAAAGAACTTTTTATACAGACAAGGGAGCCTTGAGTTGCACTCCGTTATTGAATTTTGTCCTTCATTCTTTTTACTGCAATGCCCTTCCTGCTAGGGCCAAAACATTGGCCTGCAGTATGGTTAAATAAATGATCTCTCTGCCCACCGCCCCCTTCCCTCCCCCTTCCCTTTCTTTTTAAGCGCCAAGGGCCGAAGGGAAAAACTATGAGTCACGTAGCGGCTGCACGAATAGTGGTAGGGAATAGAGGCATTAAGAATGACGCTTCCGCTTACCACTGCGCCGTCTGCCGCTGCCGGTGCTATCAATAGGCATGAACAGGTCGCCTTGAGTGCATCAGATGACGCCACGTGCATGTCATATTGCAGCGCATCCTGTGTACTGCTCTACATCCGAGGCGCCGGGCGTAATCAACCGGCCGCCAGTGTTTGAGTGCACTGATTTGTCCCGGCACGGCAGGTGTCGGCAATAATTAGGCTGTTCAGAATTTATATCTGAAAGCTGAAGGACCCTGAGGAAAATTAAATCATATATCCCCATTCAAGAGGAGTATTTTTTGTTCAACTGGGGGTTGTAAACCTCTTTCAACGCTTGCCAGTCAATAAGAACTGAATTACAGCTCGGATTTGAAAAGTAGTTAGAGACGCAATAGGCCAGGCCAGAACGCGGGTTCTGTCAGGATAATTCATCAGGCCTCTGTAAGATACGGTTGTGCAGATGTTCATGGGAAGGGTTTCTACTTTCAATGCGCAGAAAAAAATATTTGCTTTTAAAGCTCTTCATTCAACAGTTGTGAAGCAACTGTAAAATACTTTACTACAATTTCATTTGCTTCTTAAAATTTTCCTGCCCTCACAACAAGCAATACTTATGAAACTTTTCTGAAAAGTTTTCATCGAAATAGCAAAATTTTGCGTTTTAAATTTCTACCGCCGTCACTAGTAATTATGATAGGCATAAATAACAATTAGAAGCCTATTAAAATAAATGCAAGAATTACAATCCCGCCGAGAGCGGATATGCATATATATTTACTGCTAGGGTGCAGTTATGAATATAAACAAACTCTTAATTTTTTTCTAAACTTTCTGGGATGTAAAGCAGTCGCCGTGATGCTAAATTACTGTTTCAAGGCAGGCACGCATTTCATGCGCACAGAAAGGTGATGTAGGGGGTCAGTGGTGTACGCAAAGATGGTATTGTATTATAAAAGGGAGAATAAATTAATTTTGCAAACAGCCTTTAAGTGTGGCCTGACATTTCTCTGTTTGCGAAATAGCAAGCGATAAGTCCATTTGTGTCCCGCACTAAAGGCAGCTCTAATAGTAAAGTGTATTTTGCAGTAACAAAGGCTCCCAAAAGCACTGAATAATAAAACTGTCAGATGAATGGCCTAACTGTATACAAATTCGAAATAAAAATGACAAAAACTGCAAGTTTACCCCTCATGAATTGCGGAATGGATAAAACTGAAAACTGAAGAAACTACCTATGTTCAACCCTGCGCATCCTTCAATGTACATTGCCATTTTTCAAAATCTCAAAGACATTTTGTTTTCACTATGTGCTGGTGGGTTACTGCCAACTAGTGTATTTCTCACACAAACTCATTGCCACTTTTTTCGCTTCCACAAGGTTGGGACGTGGACACTCCACGTGGCGAGTCCCTCCTCAGTGCCGGTTGAGGTCAGCATCCGGGTCAAATCTGAACCAAGCAAGGAAGACGACGAACCAATTCGAGTATCCTGCCAGATGGCCAACATGCTTGTAGACAGGGTTGACGGAGCGGTAGTCTACGCCAAGGTGACTAAGGGCAAGAAGGTTGTTCTAGACGCCGTGGTCTTCGCCACAGTTTCCCGCCCAAAGACACCAAACAATCCGCACGCTGCAGTGATTCCACTTCACGACGACGGACGCGGTGAGGACCATTGCTCGATGTGCGGAGAGTTAGTTAGTCGACTCATTTTCATAGCGCAGTTATAGCAAGGGTGAAACACGAGCCACATGAGAAAGCCTCATATAACGCCGCCGTCGCAAGTATCCGCAGAATGTGGCGCCGGAGGTCGTGGTCCCAAAAGGGCACGTGACGTCGTGGAAAGATGTATGTCGTCTCATCAGTCATGCATTATCGTTAGTAGCTTAATGCTAAGTCATATAACGCAATAATCAGTCATATGACGTTATAACCAGTTGTGTAATCGTGAATAATGAAGTGTTGTTATGATCTCCCATGAAGCACAAGAGAATAACGGTAGAAAACTTCTTATGCATAGCATCATCAGTTCAGTTCAGGCGTTCAGTCGTGTCCGACACTTCGTGACCCTATGGACCATGTCACGCCACGCTTTCCGGTCTCTCACTATCTTCTTAACATCACACAGCTTCATCTGCAATGCCTCGAGAATGCCATCTAACCATAGCATCATATGTGAGTTATATGTAACTTATGCTTGTCATGTGACGTCATGACTAACTGGTGATAAGAAGTGTGACGTGTTTTAGGATGACTTGCAAAAAGTGATGGCGTGAGAACCGGGGTCACGTGACAAAGACATGTCATGGGATTCAAGATCATCAGCAGCAACAAATGCTGATGCTTTTGCCTTTCTCCACTGAGGCAGTTTTGAGTGAAGTGCCTTCGAAATGTTTCACCCTTTTTATCATACATGGTGAAATTACTTTTGAAAACTATTTAAATTATGTTATTGCAGAGATGTAACTGAATTGTATTACAATTACACCTTCTCAGTAATTCATTTGCTTTTAAGTTACTCTTTAGTTTTTATGTTAAGATTGGATGAAGCTAGAAAATAAAACAATTTCTCTCTAGACGCGACGTACACATTCTTTCGTCTTCCTGCCAAATTACGTCGCAGACAAATATTTTCTCCCTATTTCCTACAGCGCGTGCCGTTACAAAAATAAGGGAACGGATACAAAACAACAAAAACTGAAGCGTGGTCAAACGCTCGTGAAATTAGCGGCAAACCCAGCGTTTTGCTGGCCCTAAGCTGTGTCCACCGTTTGAAGGCCCCGAAGAGCTAGGTTATTTATCGCTTCTGTGGTCCCCAGGATCGACCTCGTCACAATGCGCTTAGCAATTCTCACGCCATGGATCCTTCCGCCTGTCTCTCCCACCCTCTCTCGCCCCCTGGTGACGAGTGTAACCAGGCACCACTGTGGCCGGTGCAACAGTGAGTGCCACTGCGCGCTCCCAACTAGTTTTGAACTCCGGCCGTTTTGCACCACCTCTCCCTTTGGCGGTCCCTTAACGCATTACATCCTGCTGCTTGGGGAATGTTTGCAGCTACCCACAGAATAGCCGCACTAAGTGAACCGGCTACACAGGACACAGGAGGTCTGAGACGCAGAGTTCAGCTCAATTCTGTCTCCTTTTGCCGGTCCGTTACGCTGGCCCAGACTTGCCGCACGCCGTTTCTGCTTTCGCGGCACTCTACAGAGTTGTCTATTAACAGAACAACAGTGATGAACTTTAGTAAAAGTAATCTTGAAAATAATTAACTACTTTTGCTGGAAATCGCTGCCAAAATGTAATTGCTACATTAGTAAATTACCAGACAGAAAAATAACTAATTACACCACAAATTGCCGAAAAAGTAATAAAGCTACAGTAATTACTGCAATTAAGTTTCTGCCATGACAGCTTGTTATAGTGCAGCGTTATATATGAGACAATCAAATGGATTACTAAACTTCTCAACCTTCATTTTATTGAGGCCGAGAACGCAATCTTTTGCCAACGGTGTATTATATATAGAGTGCGAAATATTAAGATATGTGGTAAAGAGGGAAATATTTAATGGGAGAAGATTTGAAATATTTGCCCCAGGTGGCCAGCCTCCTCAAAGGTTATGAATTGATTTCTCATGGTCTCTGTTAATAATTTAATAACTATTTATATTCGAAACCTGGACACATAAGTTGCGAATATTTTTTACATTGACCAAAGAAATTAATAAATCACATTAACCCATCCCATTCCCTAATTTTCTTTTCCTTGTTTGTTCCTTGTCTCTTTTCTAATCTTATTTCTGTCACTTTTCCTTCTTTTTCTTTCCTTCCGTTTTTCTTCCTCTTTTCTTCCTTTCTGGTTTTCGTGTAATTTCTTTCATTCATTTCTTATACCTTTCATACTCCCGTCAATATTTTATTATTTTACCTATAAATGAGAAACCAATGCTTTTTTTCCCCAGACCCCGATGTTCACGCAAACGATGGAATCTACAGCGGCTACTTCACCCAGTTCACCGGCAGTGGCCGGTATGCTGTTACCGCGCACGTTTCCGACCAGAAAACGACTCGCCTGGCCAACCCGCAGAGTGGCTCGGGAAGCTTTTTCCCGACATCCTTGTTTACGACTACAATGGGTGAGTCCCTTCGTCTTCGGCAGATCTAGCCGCTGTGAATACACTGAGCATGTACCGATCAAGAAAACCAAGTCTTTGCTGTGATCACACAGACTACAGCTGAATGAAAAGGCCACAGGCGTAAATCCAAGACAGCTTTATATATTTTTACTGCATGGCTTGGATAATATAACGCCAATTTTATTTTGAATTTTACGGCATTCTTATTTTTTTTTTCCAAATTGCTGGCCCATGTGATGGGCCGTGCCGTTGCTCAAGATAATGACGAATGCAAGAACTGTATCAATAGAAGATATTTAGAGCCAATGCTCTTATCTTTTCGAGGCCATGTTGTCACTACTTTGTTTCAGCCCGAAGTATCGATCTCAGATTCCGCTCCTCTCCTCACTTCCGGAGCGACCACGTGGCAATATGTTCCGACGTGCACGCGGAGAACAGTTGTGTCGAGTTTATGTTTAATTGGACAAAACAAATAAATTAAGACTCCAACCAGTAAAATACAGTTTTATATTTGGCTTTTGTTGTCGTGCTGGAATTTGTGCCTGAGCAAAAAATACGCCAAGTAATGTTTAGGTTTGGGCTATGTGTACTTACACAGCTCGTGTTAAAGCTGAGGGAACAGCACGAAAAAACAAAGCAAAAACAAAGACGACGGAGAGACACGCCGGCAAGACGCAGACTGTTTACAAATGTATTCATTCAGTCAGGAAAGAACACATATCTAGGGCAACAACCACCACTCTTTGTGCAAAAAGAATCTGTAACAAAGAACAATGAAGCAAAAAAAAAAAAAAGCTAAAATCGAGGGGAGAGATTATAATAACGAAACATTTTTGCTCAAACGTGAACAGTGAGCAACACGCACCACTCAGCTTTAAAAGGCTGTAGGAAACAAGGACGAAACGAATGAACTGGTAAAAAACAAAACAGTGCACCTGTGTAGACAACTGGTATCTTCGGAGGTCACCGTGAAGTCTATAAAAGGTTCCAAAAGTGATAACAAGGAACCATTTGTATACAAATAAAAATAAATCGCCGCAAAGAAGCGTCAGACAACAGATATACATGGCTAAGCGAGAAATGTAAAGAGACAAGAGACTGTTTCTAAGATCATCAAGAACACACCCTCCAAATATCAGGAATAGGCTGCGCATGTCTTTCTAGAAGGAAATGCGGTTTATAAATGATCGAAACGAAAGGTGTGATAACACACTCCTTCCCAGCTTCATTGGTATGAAAGCAACCTACTAGGTTATGTTGTCTTTAATATTACGTTTCAGTTGTGCGTCTGGTTGCATCTTTACAGTACAGTTCCTTTTGCTCTTGCATTCTGTGTGCATGAGGTGCTTTTCACACATGACTTGGTCTTTCGATCATCCAGCATAGCACAGACTTTGTGACGCTTGCATGGGGCTGAGAAACAATGTTAATTAAAGAAGTAACGACGCGTTAGCCATCTTCACTTGTACAGATACGGATGGACATGAACAGGTGATTCTGTCAGCATTAGTTTTTGAGTGGCACAGAAGAACATTTCAGCTTAGCGCTTGCTTGTTCGTCGCATGCGTAGATGACGCTTCTGCATCCGCTGAGCATCTAACCAGGCGGGGTCACTTGCACATGCACACTGGCTGATGGCGGTCCCAGGATATGCTGCAGTGATGGAAATGTACACTATGCTTATACATTCTATTGCACATCTGGTTCACACGACAGTGCGCTGTAGGAGCCCAATTTTATAAGCGTTGTAATTCGGTACTTGTTTTCCAATGTTCTAAACTAGACATGGTTTACCAATTCTCATTCTCATTCTTATTTCGTTCATTTGATCACCGTGCACTCTAGAAGTAGCCACGAGAACGAGCTTTGAACCGGCTTTCGAGTATCCGATAGATGACTTCGTCGTGGTCAACACCACCACCGAAACGGGCAACGCCACTGGCCCAGCCGGGGAGACTGTAGACCCCTTCCAGAGGGTGGCGTCTGGAGGCTCCTTCCAGGTAACGATGGACATTGTGGAGAAGCAAGTTCCGCCGGGAGACATTCGGGACCTCAGAGTAACTGATGTGCGCCCGGAAAAGAACAACACGCTCCTGGTGCAGCTAACGTGGACGTGGCCTGGAGCTCACCTGACCTCTGGGAACGGTAAGCGCAGAAGAGACGTGTACTTTGCAGGTCACATTTGCTTGAAATGCTTTTTAGGCGCAGTATTCACGCAAAACGAAAGCTCAGTAAAATGGTACTGATGCATGGAAAAGATGTGTCGTGTGACATGTTATTGAACGGGGAGTTGCTCCCCAATTTTGCGGTAACCCGAGGAGTGCGGCAGGGTTGCCCATTGTCTCCAGCACTGTTTGTCCTGTCACTGGACCCACTGCTGCGGCGCGTCGTCAGCGAGCGTCGCATCCGCGGCTTTCCGGGGATAGGACAAGACGAGGTGAAGATAATGGCGTACGCCGATGATATCTCCCTGTTTGTGCGTGATGGACAAAGCCTGCAGAGGTTCATGACAGTCTTTAGAGAATATGCATCGCTCTCGGGAGCAAAACTGAATGTAGGAAAAAGTCACGCTCTCCGCTTTGGCAGCTTCCAAGAGGCACTACCAGAACCGATCCCCTTGGTAGAAGCTGTTAGGGTACTGGGAGTACTCTTTCAAGAAGGAGGAGTATCCCCAGCTACTTGGACCCTGAGTATCGACAAAGCCAACAGGGTTTTCGCAAACGCTGCGCGGTTTGACTTGTCAACGGCCGCCAAAATTGCGGTAATTAAGAACAGCGCGCTTGCCTTTGCGTTCTACGTGGCAAGAGTGGCAGTGATGCCAAGGCGCACGGCAGGGAGACTCTCCTCCCTTGTAGGCACTTTCCTCTGGGGAGGACAGACAGCCCTAGTGGCGCGACATCTTGTGCAACTTCCCCGTAGTAGAGGAGGCCTCGGTGTACCGTGCGTCCAAACGGTTGCGCGGACTATGCTGACCAAGCTTGTCGTCGGACTTTTGGACCAAGCAGATTACCCAGGACGGCCCCTGCTCTTGTACTGGCTAAGCACTGCGAGGAGGGCCTTCACCCCTCAAAGACATTTGGGGCCGCGAGCAGAAACGCCGCACCCTTTCTACCAAGCGGCCGCCAGGTTCCAGGAAACGCTTAATGTAGAGCTGCCAGAGGTAAACATAGAGGAAGTGCCGCCAACCGAGATAAGCGCCCTCATGGCGTGTGCTCGCCTCAGCGCAGAAGAGGCGGAGCGAACCGATTCTAGGAGATGGAGAACATGGGCCGCAAGCACAATGCCAGACCAAGTTAAAGACTTCGAGTGGCGACAGCGGTGGGGCGTACTCCCGACCCGGGATCGCCTCTATCGATGGGGGGTTGTCCCCAACAATCAGTGCCCGCAGTGCGGAGCACCGGAGATTGGCGATCATTTCGCTTTTGAGTGTCGGGTGTCAAAGGTTATGTGGCACCTAGTACACCGTATGTTTTCGGTGCGGAGAAACCAACCGCGGGGTGCATTCGCGCGGCTAGTTGTGGCATGTACCCTTTTTGTCTTGTGGAAGCGCCGCTGCCTGGCGGAAGCACGCAGGCAGCCAGTACGAGCCATGTACCCGGCGCTGCAGAGCCTGCGCCTCCTGCTCTGGGAATACCTGTCAGAGCGGCTCGAACTAGACGGGGAGGCGCGGTTTCTGCAGCGTTGGCACACACGGTTCTTTGTTGTGAGACCAAATGGGCTAACGATGCCGACATTGTTGTATTGATGACCACATGTAACGCGCGTTGGATCATAACATGTATGCATGTACATCCCCCCCCTTTTTTTTCCCTTTCCCCTTCTAGTGCATTGGGATGGAGAGATTTGAGTGGTTCTCCCATTATTATTGTATATCCCTTTTTTGTACCAATTGATTGAAATTGTATAAAGGATAAGCAGACTCTGATACGAAGATAAGACTGTTAATGTAAAGTGACTTACAACATCTGTATTGTATTGGCACATTATTCGGTATCCTTTACATATAAGTGTATGTATATTGTGGTTCACATTGTGAATGTATCGTGCTCTATCAGTTTGGAAGTCAATAAACTTCTCTTTGTGTGTGTAGTATTAAAGATAGGAGACCGGCACGGGTGGGAAGAGGAAGCACTGGCGAGGTTTTCATGATTTTTTTAATCGTTGTACTCTTCATGCTGCTTTATCGTGCCATTTAGTCATGGTTCCTGCGACAAATGGCGAATTATGCAAATATTACAGTGTTCCGTAAAACAACTGCTCTGAATTACATTGCGTTTTCTTAGAAAATGGTAACTAATCCCATAAGCGATTGTGTGTACTTCAGATGAAGATGAGCCTGAAAGACGAATAGCACTCCACAGAGTGTTATGCACATCAGAATCTATTGCCTTCTTGACTTGGCAGAGAATATGGGCTACGGACATAGTTCAACGATATAGCATATACTTGTACTTCACCATAAAAGGCAAGGTCCTAATGAGTGTGTAGCAATTTCTAAATCGGAAGGATACCAACAGTTTCTGCCGATGAACTATGCCTGGTCTTTTCATGAGCATAACCGACATAAACACCACCGGGAACCGACAGCTTAGTGCATTGCCGGATCTTCAAGGATAAAAAAAAAGTGTGGAAAAGCCCACTTCCCTAGAAGATAAAGCGAGTAAATAGAGCTTCTGGGTCATTGGTCGCATTCTTGGATAACAACTGCAGCGAATAAAGACGTCCACACAGATCAGGATTAGACGCCACCAAATTTCCTGCCTGCAAGAAAGGCGTTGTTAGCAGACCTCTTTTTTTTTTTTTTTTTTTTTTTTTTTTTTACGTTGCGGAAAGATTCACTATTTCCAGACGGAGAAATGTGTAAATGTACAGCTAAAAAGCATCTAAATAATTTGATGACCAAAGAGAACTGCTACTCCTAATCTCGTGCTGACTGCTCAGAGGGCAAACAGAAATGCCAGAAACGGGCTCAAATGCCGGGCTTGAAGAATATTACAATTGTGAACACAGCAGCAACCAGATCTAGAGGATGTCTTCGAAGCCTGTATTGTACCGTTAAGGTTCAGGGCGCGTGCATGACCACTCCCTACCATTGTAAGCAGGGCACGTGGTGTGCCTAGATAAAGACTGTCGTTGTAAAGTAACCTAATGGTCGTTTTGTTCCTTAAACCCTTATTAACGCTTTGGGACGTTAAACCCCACAAACCAAACCAAACCAAACCTTATTAACGCTTCTTCTTCCTCGTATATTAGCGTCTTTGCAATAAACAGCTGGTTGTCAATCAGAGCTCGTGTCGAATTTCATTTCTGGCTCTCGTATCTGCTGCGCTAGAGCCTTTGGACGAAAGTAAACCAACAGCCCCATATCGTATATTGTTGGGTCTTTTATATCGTATATCATCAGCGCAAAATTTCTAAGTAATTAGTCGAGTATTTATTTATTACTTGACTTCTGGTTCAAGGATCAATTTTTTTCTGTTCATGAGAACGCGATACAAAGCAAAAGGAAAAGTCAGGGGTAAACCAGTCCCATCCATGCAATCTACACCCGAAAATTGCTATAACTCCTGGCGCTCCACAAATTAGATGTATCATTCAGAAAGACACCATCAGAAACTAGCCATGCTAGTCGACTCGCGACATGAAAATGACTATCTCCACACGCGCCCTTTCTATGCATGGAACTGCTTATTTTTCAGTCTGTAAAACTTTATATGATTCGATTCGAGAGAGAGAGAGAGGGGGGGGGGGGGGTTGGGAATGCTACATAGAATAGCATTGCTCGGCCGAAGTACTTTGCTGATATCAGGCTACCTTGCTGTGCATGGAAAAATTAGAGGACGCTCAGGCTTGGCCTTAAGAGTAGACGCGATAATGCCTTAACACCGTCTGTTCAATCCACGAGCTTTTCTTTCCTTTATTTTGTTTCTTGGGAAAAGATAGGCACGGTATTGGACACCTAAAGATATATGAGGACCATATGTCGCCGTTTCGAATCCCTTTCGCAAACTAGCCTCCAACCTGGCTATCAGGTGAATGCTAAATAAGAACCGGAATGGTATGAAACCATGTACCTCAAGGCTGCACATAAGAACATTTACGTGAAAACGTTGATACGAAATCAAGTGCGTATTTTTTCCGGCACCGTTTTCTCAATTCTGGGTTACGGTGACAATTTACATTTTCATTTTACGGCAATGCATTTTTGCCCGAAGGAGCTATATAAACTTCGAGTAAAAGGCGTGTCGTGTCGTTCTGACCGATCGCCATTACTTTACAGTTTCCTGTTTTTTCATGGGCAATTTAACTTTTTCGCAGCTTCCGCCGTGGAGATGCGAGCTGGAAAACATTATGCTGACCTCATAGCCGGCTTCGAAAACCAAACTCGGATAACAATGGCCGATGTTGTAGAAGGCAACCTAGACCCCCTGCCATCTGGTGCCCTGCACGACGTCACTGTTTCCCTCCCGGTCACGCTGTCATCGCCTCGGCAAGATGGGGCCGTCATCTGGAACGCTTACGTGGCAGCTCGAGTGATTAACAGCGATGGCCTGAACTCCAAGACTTCGAACATTGTATCAGTGTCTTACATCACTCCGCCTGCTACGACAGCAGTGCATACCACCACCTTAGAAGCAACGACAACCGAAATTCGCGCGACGACCGAAGCCCTGGGTTCAGCTAATGAAAGTAGTGGAGGGTCGCGCTTTGTCGCGTCTTTCTGGTTCTGGATTTTACTTACCTGCATCGCTGTCGCGATCGTGATTGCTATTGTGATCACGGTGTCGGTATCGTTGAACCCGAAGAAGCGCAGGATCTACCACCTTTTCGTGCACAAGCGCCGACCACTCATTTCTGTATAGTACTTCGCGAGTCGCATGTGTCGCAGAGAACAGCCATCATCACCCTGTTACTCCTGTAAAGCCCACGGGTCTCTACAAATGAATTAATCATTATTGTTACTACGGTGGACATGTGACTACAAAGGAACATATTTTTAATGATGCTCCCTTCGTGGAGGCACCACCTGCTGGACATGCAACTAAGTTGTGTTCGTTGTTTCATCATGAATGTTATCCTTGGGAGTTTCTCGCGATTTGCTTCTACTGCTAAGGTTCTGCAGAGGCTAGTCATTTTTTCTCTTCCCTGCGAGAACCTGTTTTGGGATGGTCTCTCACGACGGCTCTACTGTAGCATAATATGGACACCTGGGCAAAAGAGGTGGAAAATGATTTATTTGGCCAGAGCTCACAGACAGAGCGGGTGCCCATCTATCCCTTAAAATACTATTTGGACCGTATGGTGGCAGGCTCGAACATCTTAGTCTGGAAACACCGCACAAACAACTATGCTCTTCAGACGCTATCGACTAGAGAATACACACCGACACATTTTTTAATCTTCATATTTTAAACAAAATAAGTCCAACAAAATATCCAAGCTACTGTCCTTGGGGCTGAGCGAACCCCACACTCTACCATACCTCTTGGGAATGACAGGACAAACCTGATGAAACGTAAATGGTGCCACATCTGACACACGAGCAGTGGAAGACGGTCCTGACCTGCGACAACCTGGACCATTCATTTATTCCTCAAGGCAGTTGTCGCCAGCGGAGCTCTAGACCAGGGAACAGACTACTTAGGCCTCGTTAATTATATTTATTAAAAACTTCCTCTCTCTCTCTCTCTCTACTTTCCTATCTTGTCAGAGGCGTAGCTGGCGCATGCGCGAGGAGGAAGCGAGAGTCGCGTTGCGCCAGCCGCCGTGACACGAGGCACCCTGCGCGGCACTATTACGAAGAGCATTCAGGGCAGAATGGCTTTCGAAAGGAATGAAACAGATTACTCATTACTTTAGCAAAGATTTTGAGAAAGTAATTAAAGTAACTGTACTGGGTTACCATTATTGCTCACAAAAAGTAATGACATTGCATTGCAATTACTGCCAGAATGTGATTACGTTCACTTATGCATGGCGGTCGTGGCTCCCGTATTATTCAATGTTCGAGGTGAGACAGGAACGCGACCAGAAGCACGGCCATGTTGGCCCACTTCATCATTGAATGTCGGAGGACCAGAGCACTGCCGACAGAAGGTCGCCAGTGCAGATCCTTCTATTCGCGCTTAAGCAATGAAAAAATTCTTGCGTGCATTCAAACAGTGAAGGCAAGGTTGTGCGTTTGGTACTTCCGTTTCTTCAGCGCCCTAATAGCTTCATACGGTCGCTCAGTCTGTCTCCTGCGTTTTCTTCAAGCAATTCAACGGCACATGAATATAACGAATGCAAGGCAGGTGGCAAAAATTAAAAGTGAAGGGGAAGAGGAAATCCTGCCAAAATTTGTTTCGTGGCAGAAGAGGTATACCGTCTCTTACTTTCCTTTCTCTTGATAAAAGCAATATTTAAATAAGTTTACTGGTCATGACACTTCCCTTAAAGTTTAATGCAAGGACAGGAGTAGCCGTTAAAAGCGCCTTTGACTGTTTGGGGGCATTGCAACCGTGCCGCCATACTCGCTCTATGGCACACAACGAAGAAAAGTGTTTAAATATTCCTGGGAATGCTAAAGAATCTTTCGAATTATATTTCGAAGAGAAGTGGAGAAAAGATAACCAAAAGTAATTCGATTCAGGCCATGGAACGAGAAATGTGATGGCAAAGAACGCATGGCGTTTGTGCACCTGCTATATACTATTGTCGTAGAAATGTGTTTCTTGCCTCTTCCTGAAGCATCTAGTGTAGAAATGTGGCAGATCCGCTGTCTTTCAGAAACACTGCCAGATCTTGATGCGGCGCATAATTATAAGCGCATGATCGCGATTTTGTGTACCATTTTTTCTGCACGATCTTCTCGGCTTTAACGATTTTTTTTTCGTAACGGGACTAGTAATGCTTCCGCATTAAAATTCAGTTATTTGACCTGTTGATCATGTTTCGTGCGGACTCCGTAGTCAGGAATAAGTTTTTTTTGAACAGTTGACTTTAAATGCCACATTTTTCGCCCCGAGTTATTAATAAAATTTATTATTTTGCCGACTGGTCGTCATAGTTTTTTTCTGTGCAACATTCTCTCAGTGTAACTACATTGACAAACGTGCAGTAAAAGGGCCAAAACTCGCGAATCGGTGACCAATGTTTGTGTCGTTGTGTAAAAGAAGGCGGCAGCGATGAACCGCTGTGCGTTTAAATCACGGAAATAGTGTGAACAGTGGTCCGTACGTTTATTTGACTGTGACTGTTATGTTTGTTTGCTTATAAGCAAGGGTTTGTTCGGCGTTCTCTAGGCTCAATCAGTAAATTCCGACGCCCGCAGTGTGGCGATCATCTTGGCTAGCGCGCGCTTGTAAGCCGCTGTGAATGCGTATGAGATGTGCTTCGGCGCCCGGGAGACCACCTCATTTTCAAACTGCTGGATAACGTCTGGAGCATAGTCCAAAGCCACGCCAAGGGGCTTCAGCCTGGCAGTCACGTCTGTCACCTGGAAGTCCGTGAAATGCGAACCTGCGAAAATGCGCGCATAGCGGTGTTAGTGCGACCGATTTCTTGCTGCGTTATTGGACGATGAAACATATCAGAAGCACAATGTGCAGAAAAGCAATTAGTCGAGTGTAATAAACAAAACAAACGATTGTTTATGCAGCCACACGTGTCTCCTTGTGTACTTTACACTCAATATAAATAGCACATTGCTTTAAGTGACGAAACGAACCCATACACTCGCCAAAGGTTAGAAAAATGGAAGAAAAGGGAAAATGACTTTTCGGCGCCCATACGGGTACCTTGATGAGAATAAGGCGAAGCACGTTAAGGTTAGCTATCTAGGGGCGATTATTCGAATGTAGTGGATGGATATGTATGGGATATTGCCTCGTGCCTAACTTACCGTATGTGACCGTATGGGGACCGAAATGTCAATCTGTCTCTTTTTTTTTCAACCTCTGGCTAGTGTTTTGCTACGTCGCTATAAATTTCCCTCTCCAAACGGGATTCCGTCGAACGGTGGACAGTATATGCGATTTCAGTACAAATCCACCCCAAAATATTTGGCGATATGTAATAGAAATGCAGCTGCGTTCGATAACTAAGGCTTCATGAGAGATCAGGAAATATTTCCATGAGAGCCTTTATTCTTTTTGCGAAACCCTTACTTGCCTCATGACTGGCGTGAGCAGGATGAGATGCGAAAATATATTCACGTGATTTGGTATAAAAACAGTGACGCAAGCATTCCCTGCGCAGTATTCTCGGTGGTGTCATAGATGTCACTTCCCATTTACCATGCATCTGCTAGTCAAGGTGGAGGCTAGTTTGTGGCAGGGATTGAACCGACGACATATGCCCATCCAATTGTATGCCTTCAAACCGTGGTTTAGGCAGTTACTGCTCCCAGAAGTCGCGTGACAGCATGCCAGTCTATGCGGCATGCGCAAAAACAGGCACTGAATACATAAAATGCCTGGGAAAGAACCTTCAATTTCAGGTATTGAAATTTCAAAGTTCAATACCTGACTCACAGTTCATCTTTGAGGGCAATTGAACTTTCACATTCCCACATGTAAGCACTCAAGTGCTCCTGCAGAAGTTTTGATGCGAAAGCATTTCTTTTCTTGTGGGACCGTGGACAGGAATTGTGGACATGTCCACACAAACTATCAATAGAAAACAAAACATTCCCGTGACTGGTTTTCGAATCCGCGCCAGAACGAACATATTAGCTTCCCGAGCCCAGGCCCGAGAGCGCGTACTCTTACCGCAGACGATCCCGCCTCGTGTAAAACTGCAACACATGCACTCTGGCGCTGTGCAGTAAACATCGTCGTCTTCATAAAGTTCTACGTGCGCCACTCTTTCATTTAACCTGGGTAAATACGCCATACACACACCATCTGGCCGAGTGCGGCAGATGTCCGCCAGCGTAGTGTGGGGCGAATTCACTAGGCGGCGTGATAGAACTCGCAATGCTTTCGCACTACTGCACCAAAATAGACTTAAGGACACCCCCCAATTTTTTTCTTTTAATGCATCCGATACCCCTGGAGGTCATAGACGCAGTTCTATTCTTGTAGAAAGAATGTGTAGGCGTAGCGAGGAGCTCTAACATAACGAACAAGTAATCATGTTTGAACTGCGAAAATTGTCAGAGCACATCCTTAGACTTACATTCGGTACAGTTGTCCTGGCGCGACTCAAACTTGAAGTAGACGTTGCCAGTGTCGACCAGCAGTTCGGCCACCACCGATTTGGACCGATCGTCGACGATCACTTCGACGTCGTACCTGGCGACCACGCCGCGCAGGTTCAGGTTGCACCATATCTCGACCAGCGGGGAGCCGGCATCTTGGTCACCGCGTAGGCCACAGTCACCCACTCGCCGCACCTGCGCGAGAGGAGACGACCGCTTTGTGCTCGGAGAAAGAACTACGCTCTAAGAGGTTTTATATATAGGCACAGCGACGCAGGGAGTTTCTGAAGCGAGAGGCTTGTGTGACGGGTGCCCCAGCAAAATGGCCAGGTAAGAGGAAAGGTGAAAGCATGTAGTTATAAAAGCATGGACATTTCATGTCTTTCTTTTTCTTGACAATGAAGGATAGGCCAAACAGTAACCAAAAAATGAAAGAACTCGACGTTTCGGTTCCCGAAACGAGAGCCTTGTTCACTATCAGAACATAGATACGGAATAGCCCGCTATATACGCTTCAAATTACGCCCCAGGCCACGAGTGTACGCGATAAGAAGGAGGCCATCAGTGTGATTAAGTATGTTATTGTTTGTTTGATAGACTATGTATTTCAGATACAGACTGCGTCGAAGGTTCTTTTCCGTTTCTAAAATTCGCCAGCTGTTCCATTCTGTGCAGTGCCCCTTGGTTTCAGCATGTTTACCAAAACATTAGACGACACTTTTTTGTTTCTTACATAATTTCGGTGCTGTTTCAGCCTCTGCACAATGTCTGCGCTTTCCCCCAGATAAGCCTGATGATAGTTTCAGCCTGGTATGCTGTAGACGACACCAAGGAATTTTTCTTTTGGTAGGGTGCCTCACGTTGACCGGGGCTTGCCGCAACTTTTTTCTTTGTGGACCCCCTTCTACCACTGCCCAATGATGTTGTGGTCACTTCCTAAATTTGATTAGCTTTGCACCACGTGACATGTCGAACTTCACTAAGGATGGTTAAGTCCGGCGTGGTGTGTGCAGATATGCTGTTTCTCAATCTTGTGGGTGTGGATGGGTCTGTGATTAGGGTATGAGACATGTCTATTGCGCCTCTTGCCAGAGGAGTCTTCCCTTTATACCTTCTTTCTTGTACCCCATGCTGGGTACGGGGCGGTAAATCCTCCCACAATCACTAACGAGTGCTTATTTGCAATTTTTTAGACGGCCTGAATCAGAGCATACATGGCAAAATTACTTTTGAAAAGGAATTAAATAACATTACTAATAACTTTTCTGAAACTCGCAGAAAAGTATTTAAATTACATTACTCATCACTGCTCCCAAAAAGTAATGAAATTACATTACAATTACTGCTAGTGAGTAATTCAATTACTTTTAAATTACTTTCTAGTTTTCATCCATGCAAAAGCTAAGTAAAGCTAGTAAACAAAAGAACAACTTGTTCTCCAGACGCGAAGCACACATTCTTTCGTCTTCCCGCCAAATTCATCCCAGAGAGCTATTCCTTCCCTCTTTCCTACAGCACTTGCCATTACAAAAACAAAACAACAGTAAAAAAAAAGACAACTACAACAAAAGCAGAAGCATCGTCGAACGATCGTGAAATGGCCGGCGAGTCCAGCGTCTTGATGGCCCGGAGCTGTCTCCGGCATTTGAAGGGCCCGAAGACGCTAGCTTATTTATTGCTTCCGCAGTCCCAAGAATCGACGTCGGCACCTTGTGCTCACTGCTTAGTAATGCTCAAGTAACGGTTGCTCACGCCGTGGACCCTTCCGCCTACTTCCCCTAACCCGAATCCTCCCTCGCCCCGTGGTGACGACTCACGAGTGTAACCAGGCACCAATGTGCCCGAGCCGACGCAGCAGGGAGTGCGTTTTCAAGCAGCCTTCTTGCACCATATCTCCCTTCGGCATCTCCTTGACGTCTTGTATCCTACTGCTTGGAGAATGGTTGCCATGGGATAGCCGCACTAAGTGATCCTGCTACACACGAGGTCTCAGACTCGCTGTTCTGCTCAATTCCGTCGTCTTTTGCCTATTCGTTACGCTGGCGTCGACTTGCCGCATGTCGTTCCTGCTTTTGCGAAACTCTACTTTGTAGTTTACTGAAGGAGTAGTGGTGCTGTTTAGTAAAAGTAATTTCGAAAGAAATTAATTACTTTTGCTGCGAAATTACTACCGAGAAGTAACTCATTACATTACTAAATTATCAAACAGAGAAAGTGATCCATTACATTACAAATTACCGATAAAAGTAATTAGATTGCAATAATTTCATCACTGTAATTCAATTACTGCCATGTCTGAATCAGAGTACCAAATTTGATTTTTCTTTGCTTAGGTGAGTTATATATACGAACAAGCTATATAAACGATGTGAGATTCAATATGCACAAACTGCCTTTATTTGCTTTACTTGGTATTAGTTCGATTAGGACGTGATCTACATATTTGATTTTTGTTTCATGTTGAGTTGTAGCCATATTTTGTTTGACAAGAGTGGCCACTTGTGTCTTTGCTTCTCTATTGCAGAAAGTTCGGTAACCTGCCAATTTTGCTTGCATTCCTACTGCTAGTAATGGTATTGCATCAGCTTCATCTCTATTATTTAACAACTGTTGCAGAATCGGCCTTTTACTGCGGTAACCTCGACAGTTCCACTGCCAGATAGTGTGTATGTTAGTTTTGCTCCGAAATAAAAAAAAAAAGCTAATCCGCGGCTTCCGTAAATCCTACGAAAGACAGATCTGCGCCGCATGTCATTTCCTTCACGCCGCCACGATCCGCGCACAATTGGTCTATGACTCGCATGCACAAAAATTGTTGGCCACCTGTGGTAGTAGAAAGGGATGGAAAACACTCTCTGACGAGATGTGATGTATGTCGATGCTAGTATAAGCGAAGATCACGGGACCACCGCTACCACTTGTCAAGATAATGGCAAACGACAACCTGCTCATACACTTTCTTCCCTGTCTAGAACTTCCCCAGGCGGTACTGATAACCATAGGTAATGCAATACGCATCTTCTGTCCGCTTATTTTGTCCTCTTGTCACCTAAAATTTCAGAAAAAGTAAATAGGACCACGGAGTGAAAAGTATTAAATATTTTCTCAATTTAAGTGATTGTTTAAGTTCGGTGTGATGGTTAATATATCGATAAAGCATTTAAATTATATAGAACAGATAAAGCGCGTGTACAGTTTTGATTTCATCTTCCGCGCTCTCGTTTTATTATTAGCATTGACATAGAACCATAATTATGCTATCAAAGTGAGTGGAAATCCTAGAAAGACTCGCTTCTCCAGTGCCGCGCGGCTGAATTTCGCCATTCTTGCATAAATCGCATCCCGGAATCGTTTGGCGTGTTTAGAAACAATGTAATTTCATCAGTGCTGCATGATCGCGAATAGGCGTCAAAAGTATTGGAAAACTGAGTTTTACGAATATTAATGCTTTGATATCGACAAAAGGCCAATATATTGGACAAATGCCCATATATAGTCCGGCCTCAGGAGGCTAGGAGCCACATTGGCATCACAGACTCTTCAGGCGATTTCCGCGGTTGTGCTATCAATTTTTTGGCGCAGGATATTTGGGAAGTAGTCATAAACCTCGGTAGAAGAAACAAGTGACACCAAATAGTTTGTCGGTTTTATCAATATGACCCCCCCCCCCCCTATAGAATGGTCTATGTAGTCTCTATAGACTTTTGTAGGTAATTAATATTCTTTCGATACATTACTTTTGTGACTAGATTATAAATTAAGGTGTACAGCCCTCGCCATTACCTTTCGTCATAGGCCATGAATGGACTATCCACAAAGCTAAATTTTATGACAGCCTGCTTCATTTTGGTACATAGACATATTATCCATAGAAAACCCTATATTTGTTTATAGTGTAAGGTAACGCGAAGGTCGGACTTGGGGAATCAGGCTTTATTACAGACCTGAAGCCTTGGTCGCACACTGCAGCCAAACACACTCCGCGATCACGATGGGTATCTACAAGAGGGAGCAGGATGAAGATGAAGCAGCACGTTCAGCAGTGTGGAAGATGAAGCGCCACACAGTGCTCACACTATTTCGCCCGCGCAGTTCAAGCGGCCAGCCTGGCCGCAATTAGTCCGCAGGAATGCGCCGAACAAAAGGTTTCATACGTGAAACGTGGACAACTTCAGTGCCACGGTAACGACAGTCCGGAGGAGGGTAAACAGGGGAGACGCGATAGTTGACCGGGGAGGTTTTTGCAAGAACTGTGTAAGGACCAATGTAACGGTGCTGTAACTTGTCACAAAGGCCAGGAGTGCGTAATGGGGTCCAAAGTAACACCTCGTCGCCGGGACGGAACGAAACTTGGCGATGGGTTGCATCATAGCGGTACTTGCGGTCTTCCTGGCTAGCTTCCGTGTTGACGCGAGCAAGCCGGCGTGATTTGGCCACTCGGGAAAGGAACTGGTCGGGAAGAGAGGATGAGGAACTGGCATGTGTAGAAAGAAAAGAGGCGTCAAGAAAGGTAGCGGGAGAACGGCCGTAAACGAGGAAAAACGGGGTGTAACCTGTGGTCCGCTGTACAGCCGTATTGTAGGCGAACGTAACAAAAGGAAGTATTACGTCCCAGTTTCGGTGGTCCTGGTCGACATACATAGACAACATGTCAGAAAGCGTGCGGTGGAACCGCTCAGTCAACCCATTGGTCTGCGGGTGATAGCTGGAGGTCAATTTGTGATGTGTGGTTGAGGCTTCAATAACTTCGGCTACAATCTTCGACAGAAATGTCCGACCACGATCGCTGAGAAGCACTTGAGGGGCCCCATGGCGCAGTACGAGCGATTCCAAAAAGAAGGTCGCGACCTCATGTGCTGAGCCATTAGGCAGGGAAGCGGTCTCAGCGTAGCGTGTTAGGTGGTCGACGGCGGTGACGATCCAGCGATTACCTCGTGCGGACAATGGAAGTGGCCCGTATAAGTCTATGCCAACAACGGCAAAAGGAGTAGCAGGGCAAGGTAGCGGCTGTAGTAGGCCAGCAGGAGGAGAAGTGGGCCGTTTGCGGCGCTGACATGGCAGACAAGAGGCGACGTATTTTGCCACACTTGAGGCGAGGCCTGGCCAGAAGAAACGGGCTTTCACGCGGTGGTAAGTTTTGTGAAAGCCTAAGTAACCGGCTGTAGCATCATCGTGGAAAGCCGCCAGGATACGGGTGCGAAGCGCTCTCGGAATAACGGGGACCCAACGGGTGCCTTCGGAGCAATAAATATAACGGGAGAGCACGCCGTTGTCAAGTTTGAACTTTTGGAGTTGCCTGCGCATCCTAGCGGTAGGAGGGTGAGAAGCACCGGTGAGAAGGTTGATTAGGGAAATACAGTAGGGATCTGCTCGCTGGTTTGAAATAATGGCGTAGCGATCTGGAGCAGCGGCAAGAGTAGCACAGGTTAAGGTTGGGGCTCTGGACGACATTGGGACGTCGAGGGTGCACGCAGGAAGGCTCGAGGAAGCACTAGGTGGCGATTCTGATAGCGGGCAGCGGGAAAGAGCATCGGCATCTCGATGTTTGCGTCCCGATTTGAATATGACATCAAAGTGGTACTCCTGCAAACGCAGAATCCAACGGCCCAGGCGTCCAGTCAAATTTTTGAGGGTTGATAACCAGCACAGAGCGTGGTGATCGGTAACGATCGTGAAATGGCGGCCGTAGAGGTAGGGGCGGAATTTCTGAACTGCCCAAACGACGGCTAGGCACTCTTGCTCAGTGATGGTGTAGTTGCGTTCCGCTAGTGTTAGAGTTCGACTGGCAAACGCAATTACCTTTTCCCGAGAAGCGGTATCACGTTGCAGAAGTATGGCGCCGATACCGAGGCTGCTGGCATCGGTGTGAAGAATGGTGGCAGCAGTGTCGTCGAAGTGAGCGAGAACAGGGTCCGAAGTGAGGGCATTCTTTAGGGTTTGGAAAGCTTTTTCGCATTCTTCGGACCAATTGAAAGTAGTACGGTCTGTAAGGAGGCGGTGCAGCGGTGCAGCAATGGTAGCGAAATTTCGAATGAAACGGCGAAAGTACGAAGACAGGCCAAGGAAACTGCGTAGTTCCTTAGTCCGCTGAGGGCGTGCAAAGTTCAAAACTGCAGCAAGCTTGTCAGGGTCGGGTCGAATGCCATCGCGGCTGACGAGGTGGCCCAGGATCTTGATTTCTTTCTTGGCGAAATTACACTTTTTTGTGTTCAGCTGGAGACCGGCGGATGCCAGGCACGTTAATACTTGATCAAGGCGGCATAAATGATCAGAAAAAGTCGCAGAGAAAATAACTATGTCGTCCAGGTAGCACAAGCATGTTTTCCACTTAAGTCCTCTAAGAACAGTGTCAATCATGCGCTCAAACGTAGCGGGGGCATTACAAAGTCCAAAAGGCATGACATTGAATTCGTAAAGCCCATCGGGAGTAGCGAATGCTGTTTTTTCTTTGTCGGCTTCGTGCATCGGTATCTGCCAGTAACCGGAACGCAAATCCAAAGTGGAGAAATATTCGGCGCCCTGAAGACAGTCGAGGGAGTCGTCAATTCGTGGCATAGGGTAAACATCTTTTCGAGTGACTTTGTTAAGTGCGCGGTAATCAACGCAAAAACGCACGGACCCATCCTTTTTTTTGACCAAGACGACCGGAGATGACCAGGGGCTAGCTGATGGCCGAATAATGTCTCGCCGGAGCATATCATTCACATTATCTTCTATGATTTTACGTTCTGATAAGGAAACACGGTAAGGGCGGCGGCTAACAATAGAAGTACCTTCTGTAATAATGCGGTGCTGTGCAGAAGACGTTCGGCCCAAGGTCGGAGAAGTGACATCAAAGGAGGCTTGGTGTTTTCGAAGTAATTCCTGCAAAGCTTGGCGGTGAGTCGCAGGAAGGTCAGGATTGATGGTGCCAAAGAGAACACAGAGAGAAGCATCGGAAGAAGCTGCTGGAAGGTCGGACTTGGGGAATCAGGCTTTATTACAGACCTGAAGCCTTGGTCGCACACTGCAGCCAAACACTCTCCGCGATCACGATGGGTATCTACAAGAGGGAGCAGGATGAAGATGAAGCAGCACGTTCAGCAGTGTGGAAGATGAAGCGCCACACAGTGCTCACAATAGACACAAGTCTACGAAGATTAAGTGGCTATAAATCTATTAATAGTCTATAGACCTTGACGTACGTCTAAAAGCCTAATGATTGTATAAATTATTTTGTAAGCCACCATCTTGTCACCATGAAAGTTCACCCGCCGTTTGTTTTTCCGAGCAGCTTAGATCCTCACACGCACCTTCTGAAAGCTTCGCGACAACAAATGTAACCTTAGAGTTGCTGAAAAACTTATTCTTAATGGAGCATCTCTGCAATTTTTTGGGGAATCCTGTGCATTAGGCTTAGTATTGAGAAACATCGTCAATACGTGCGAGTCTAAGGGATATCGATGTCTGGGTTGGGTTTTGTGGAGAATATTGACAGGTGATCGTATGAGGGGTTCACTGACTAACAACACTTAGGTGATGAGTGATATCTTTGTCAAGGGTTCCTGATAAGTTTCAAACACCTGTCTTTTTTTCTCACCAAATCACTGACATCTAAAAGCACCTTGGTGTTCCTTAAAATTTTTTTTTGTGCCTTCATATCTCACTACCAAAGCTGTTGAACACGCTCGGCGAGTTACGTAGGGAAAAAGGTGAACAGCATAGGTTCCAAGAAGTTGCTTCATTATATAGTAGATTTAGGTAGCTAGTCGGCCCAACTCTTGTCACCTGGTTTTGAAATAACAGTGTTAAACCGAAGCTTTTCGGGGCACGGAAAATGCCCGAGCTATTATCTCTTATGCTCTAAACGTTTGAAGTCGGAGTGATAGTTTTGGACAGCAATAAAGCCCAACGACAAGTTGGCAAATTGGTGAAGCGCCACGCACAGCCCGTACCCGTCTAGTGCTGGCGTAAATATTTGGTATAATCCATATGTGAGGCCCAGTACTGGTTTCTTTTGCCAGCTGCTTTAAGTGGATAGATAGTAGTGTGAGGGCTAAAAAGAGAGTCCCCACCAGTATCATAAACTTATCATGAGTGTGGAGAAAGCCAATTGTAAACTAAAAAGAAAACACGCTGTGATGGCTAAAGGTGACAGACGAAACATTATTGCACCCTTTCTGCACAAAGGAGAATTCTTTGCAGTTTTTCCTTGTATGCGTGACTTTGCGATGGATGCTTTCGTTGGGGCTTTCATCTTCTTAAAGATAGGATAAGATAGAGTGATTTACTCAAGATGTTAGGTCGCAGCGGAAGTCGTGGAAAACACCTCACTTTAAGTTTTCACTTCAAACGTACGGCAAAGGAGAAGATGACAAGGAAGAAGACAAGACAGAAAGGTAGCAGATGCAGCGGTTAGCCCCAGTGCGTCGAAGGTTGAATTAATTTAGTCTCACGACCACATGCTGCAACCGCCGGGGTGGAGTGACGCCCGGCTGCTCTTCCTAAATCGTCAACCAAGTAAATTTTTGCGTGAGACACAGAAGCGTTCGCCTTGCCAGCCTTTACAGTTTTCTGCCTCCTTGACAAGCTGTCTCGTTCATTGCTTAAAAAGTACACATGCCGCACGTATATGATGTGCATATACCCTTCGGCGTAGGTTTCCTAGAGTGCCGTTCTGCAGGTGGAACTCGACATATCCCGAGAAGGTCCAATTATGCTGGTTGTCCACGTCGAACGAGATGTCTGGAAGGTCCAGCACATCCACACCGGCACCGGCCAACACCTGGTCGATAATGAAGTCGATGTGCCCGGGGCTGGCCCACGCGCATGCTGTGCCGACATTCGACAAAGAGAGGACCGTGTGAGGGCATTAGTTAGGGGAGGCGTATACACTTGCACTCGTGCGAATACAGGTAGATGGCGAATTAGAACGAAGTTTCACTGTCTTATTCTAGTCCACCTTACCGGCCGCAACGCTGTATGCTCCTTAACAAAGTAACTTCAGCATTGGTCAACAGGCGCTCGCGAATCTCTTGAATATTCTCCTGCAAAAAGTATCTGCTACTATTTTATTCGCTAAAATGCCTTTCACACGAGGTGTGTTTATCCTGTATTGATGCTTATATCTAAGCTATACTGTTCAGAACAGTATTGCTTGTGTCAGCGTCAACCTTCGAAGAACTTTTGCAATGCGGCATTTAGCAAGCAACCTATTAGCATCACCAGTGATTTTTTATAGTGGATGTATGCCCAATATTGGCAAGCATCAGAACTCAATGTGTGCACTTTATCTTTTGACTTCGGTGAGTACAGCAGGGTTCTACCCTTAGTGAATAACCCTTGGTGGTTCCGCTGTGTTTCGGGTAGAGCCTAGACTCCCCATTTACAAATTCCTGAGTATGCTACTACCACATCCCCACTTTATTTATACAAAGCGCCGTTCTTTACACTGTTACAGCCTTAATTTGTCCCCTCTTCTCTTCACGCTCTGAGATTGCTTGCTCAACTAATTCGATCGCTCGTGCGAAGATGTAATTCGTTGCTCTTGCTTTGTTCGTTTCAATGCCAGATGAAATACGAAGGACTGAATCAAGGGACTAAAAGGCTTTCTCAGCCTACCACGAAACTTGCTCTGCAGCTCTTTACAGGTTTAGCCAAAACTGTTTGCTTTGGCGGTGCACTCATCTTTACAGTGAACCTAAATGCGTCAAGTAAGTACGTATTTTGAGTTGAAAGCGTTCACGTTCCTCAACGCTCATTGACAAATTCACGTAATCATCATCTCGACCCTCGAAAGTTTTATTATTAGAACTTGTGTTTAAGAAACCCACGACTGTGCTGGGTGGAAATGTTTCAGGCGGTTCTTTGAACATATATTTCTGAGCCATGTCCACTGCCACATATCAGAGCTTTGAAAGTAGCGGCGCGTCCTCAGTGGTTCAGAGGCTCAGCGCTGGAAAAAAGTGTAGTGTTCTTGAGACACTTCCACTCGAGATAGCCAGCTCCTCGACCCTCAAGTACTTTGATAGGTGAGCTCCGGCTTAGAGTGCCGCAGATCACTGGCAGCTACCAGGCTGACTGCGTGTAAGGGAACGAAATGCTCCTTACTGACAAAGGAGCGTATGACGCGGAACACATAAATGTGGCGCCATTCGAGAATGTCGTTCCTGAATCACGGAAGTTATCGGGTGGCGTTCATCGGACGCCGTTTTTATCTTGACGGTACCGAGGCGTTTCGCGCTGTTCCTCTTCATTCATGCAAAACTTTGAAACTATAGCCTGGGATAAATTAAGTGTGGCCATTTTGTAGGCAATGAATATACGACCTGCATGAAATTCGAACCAGAAAACTGCCACTGCATCACGCAAGAAGGAATTGTAACAATTTTTAAACACAGAAATTGTACACCATAATTAGTCGCCCTAATCTGTAGCACGAGTGGCAAGACACTTACCAGCAAGCAAAACAACCGCTCCTACTTGCACGAACATCGTTGCGGTCTGCAATAAATGCAGCAAAAACTCTCCTCAATACAAGTAGAAAGTACGTCAGTAAGCATTTTAGTTTAGACAAAAGACAAGAAACGTGCTCGCAGCACAGGTATACGAAATTACTGCTAATGCATGATGCAACAAAATGTGATGCTGGAAGGAATCCTGCGCGCTCTGAAATACCAAAACATTTGTAGCTTGCTTTGCTCTCCGAGCAGCCTCCGTTGCTCTTGGGTGACGGGGAGAATATGCTACAAGACGCCAAAAGAACCGAATGAATCCATAAACCCGAAAATGCTTTACTGCCTGTATATCCTGTTTTTCTGGTCTACATACTTATGTAAACCAGGCACTTGAATTTAAAAAAAAAAATGTGGAAAGATGAAAATTTAGCACCGCATAGGCTTCTAGGTGCCTAAAAAATACGCTTAACACTTTTGGATCCCTTGGGGAAGGAGGAAAGTTTTCTTTCTGCTTTTAGCTATCTTCTAATATAGTATTAATCATAGTCGTGCAATGATTGCGATTTAAACGTAGACACATTAGTTATCGAGGCAGATTTCGTGACTACAAATGAAAACAAGCCGACGTTCCCTGCAAAGGCACATTTCGTGGGATAGAGCAAGCGAAGTCTGTTGTAACTAGACCGGCAAAATCGACTGTCATAGTCGTCTGCACTTTGCATACAGCTTAAGCTCTTTTTCAGAACGCATTCACGAATGCACACGAACTTAGTGCTTACGCTAAGACCTCACCTGACGATGGCGTTTGGATGAACCGCTATCAACTGACGGCAGCGTCCGGGCAGTGCTTTCCGGGCAGGGACTGAGATTCGCATCCGCCGATACCGGACGGAACCTCTCGAAGTTCGGCGAAGATGTGGCGAAGACGATTGCCTTTCTTTTGCGGACGTCAGGAGATTTTATCGCGCGAGGTAAGGGTCAGTCGGAGAGAGGCCCTTGACATTGGAAGAGAGCTTCGTCTGCACGCTATGGCTTCTCCACTAAGTTTACGCAGGGCGCAGGCAGTGGTCGATTTGTTCTAGCTTTCATATTCTTGAAGAAAAAGACACGGACACAGCCTGTGGACGATGTACAGTATATACCATGTATAATTTGGCATATTGTATAACTGCACGGTAACAATCAATATATAAGCAGGTCCACCCTCGATGTAGTTCTTTATTGCTTAGGTTCAAAAGCGCGCCTAACCGGTTTTTGATGGACGTGTCAATTATTTGTTATGAGCAAAGGGCGGATTTTAAGAGCAATGTTTTTGCTGCGCATCAGCAGATTAGACCATTTCTATCGATGGTAAAATCAAAAACAAAAACAAAAACATCTTAAAATACTCCCCAGACTTTCACACACGCAGTCCACTGGTTTTCAATGGCAGATTTAACTGCTTTCTGCAAACGCAGGTAAATTTTTGCAATGCATAGGAACCTTAATTCATTCCCAACAGTATCTTACAAAATCTCAAGTCTTATAGTTAATTGTCGTCCCAGCGAGTTCTATAATCTTTTAACGGGCGATAGCCATCGTTGACAGTGGCAGAAATACAAATTGAGAGTCATTTATCAATAACACATTTCATTTCGCACACATCGGGTTTCTTATTACGGAACGAATGTGCACGCTACCCGTAAAATTAGCACTTGATACTCGTAGCGGGAGCAAACGAATCATTGGCTACTGCAGAAAAATAGATGAATAAAGGCAACACTACCACGAACAACACTACTACACTACGCATCAACACTGCCATGAAACACTTTTTGCGGCAGCGAAGTGAAAATAGAGTGCGCTATAGTCCCCACTATTCATCCACTATAACTACCTCGTTGTGCTATTGAAGTTTTTTGTCTTGCATTCGTTTCCTTTAGTGTTGTGGTATCTGAAAAACAGTATCCCAAGTGACCGATTACCGGAGTGCAATAGATAAAATTTAACCAATATGATATGGTTCGTGAACGCGTCGAAGTGCTAGGCCATCCTCACTCCTTCGTGCAGGAGTTTCAGCAGAAAGTCTGAGTACCCGTGCTAGAGATTCCACACAGCCGACCACTTGGGCGTTGTCTGTGCAAGAAGCTTTGTGACTTTCAAATAAAATAAACATCTCCGCTAGTGATTTCTGATCCCCGGGCGGCGCGAACAGATCAGCATAGAGAACTACGCTATTGACGCAGCTGACCACATCGCGTGCTTGGCTGCTACTCTCTCTTGTTGTGAATTAAGTGTCGTGGCCGGTCAGAGCGGCATGGCGTATACGCATGTGACTGGAATAAAGTGGCCGAATTGCACGCGATACAAAAAATGTCGCATGTACTCAGTACCCACGAATTCATGTGACAACAACAAAGACATTTTATATTTATAAAAATGATTTAAACAAGGTCTAGATGCCGGTTATATGTGAACCCTCCCATCCCAAAGGCTATAATAAGAAAAAAAAAAAGATTAATCTCCTCTGCAGAATGTGAATAGCAAAGAAATGCAGGGAAAATGGGAGGTACGGCAGGAAAAGGGAGGAACGGTGCTATAGCAGCCACTAACCTAAAGGAACACAGATGGGAGTTCTTTGGAGCGTAGCTTTACTGCTGCCATTCTTCACGGTCATTAATCTGCGCAATCTACGTACTGCGCACGGGCTAGTTTCACTTGCGTCTCGCCACAGTTGCGCTGCGCGCTCGCTTCTTCGGCTCGACGCCGTCCGAACGCGAGTGACGTCAGCCTCGCAATCTCTTGACCACCAGCTGCGCCGTGCGCTCCTTCTCGCCTGGTGTAAGTCAGCGATATTTTGTGCCATATGAAAGCTGCTTAGAGAGGTTATATAAGCGTCTTATATGCGGCTTTTTTCCTCAGTCTAGCCATGTTTGATGCGATGCCTGTGCCGTCAATGTCTACACTCTGTCCCAAGCGTCAGGCTGAACCTCACAATCCTACAGGTGTAGCCCAGCGCGAGACCTGGAGAGCTTACACTTGTTAGGTTGAACCGGGATGAATTCACGGCAATAATGTAATCGTGGAGAATTGATTAGAAGGCAGAAGAAAACAACACATGCCTCCGGTGGGATCTGAACCCATGACTTCCGAATTTTGAGTCAGGTGCTCTATCGACTGATTTATGGCGACGGCTGTTTCATCTTCTAGACTCTCAGGTATTTACGTTCAGTGCAGTCTGTCCTTGACAGCGCTCGTCATGCCACCGTCCTCCATATCGGTGGACGTGGAACGTACTGTGATACCGCGATTGTGACGTAGGAACGTCATCGGACGGGTGGTATGGTGACCACAGAATTGAACAAAACATGCAAAGAGCAGTGAAACTGCCATTCTGCTGGATTAGATGGTCGCTCCGTTGCATGATTACACCGTGTAGCAAAGAACAAAAGAAGGCAATTTCATCGCCGTCACTATCAACCAAGTTCATTATACTGTTTCGCAGAGGGAATATAGAACAAGAGAGAGACAGCAACAGGCCACATCTACAGACTATATTAAGTAATACAGAAAATAGAGTCGACATACATCACAAATCTCTGCTCGCAGGCGACGGTCCGCAGAATACGTATACTCAGCGATACTCCCCTCCTCCCTTAGTGTTAAACATTATAAACCTCAATGTACACCTTGCATTGCTTAATGCTTCCAGTTCCTGCTGTGATGGAAGGACAAGCGTTGAAGGGCGACTGAACTGGTCACAGAAAGGCACGGTTGGCAGAAATGTTCGCGAGCATGCGCAGTGGAGTCAGCGGCCCGCTTTGCTCCCATCACCATGGACGCTGTCGCTGGTCGCGAACCAGCTGAGATTCCCTATGGATATGATCCCACTGGCAGTCGATTTCAGGGAACGAAGAACCACTTTGTGGCCGATTTTCCGCAGCAGGGCCTCCTGGAATAGAGGACGACGCCACGTGTGATTTTACAAGCTCAAAGTCCCTCATAACGACACAACTGAAACAAAAATGTTCATTACTTCACACAATTAGCTGACTCATATTGACGCTTATGAGAACTACTTTGCCTTGTAAACAGAGCACATTTGGTAGCACACGAACACGACCGCCGAGTGATATGCGACGTCAGCGCACTTCAAAGAACGTCTAGTGGATCAAATTATTCAGAGGAGCCCTGAACAACTTAGTGCGTTTGTAGTCCCCCATGTGTCGTTTCAGTACATTAAACTGCAAACTGCATTGTTCCTGTGACGTCCATCTTATTTTAGTTGTGTATCATTTCCTGCATAATAAAATTTGCCCGCGCTGCTGACTACTTTTTTTTAACATACACTGTTTGCCCCTAGTCTTCATATGCGCTCCTATCTATACCCAAAACTACGCTTATTCGTATTCTCATTCGACAGCATTCCCGTATTACTGACGGCAGGCAAGATTGTCACTTAGGGCTCGCCAAAAAAGCTTCCGCAACATCTAATACATTGCTTATTTATCAACATCGCTAATAGTTAACTTAGAAATACCCGCAGTTCAGCAATCATTGCTGAAGGTCAGTGACCCTTCTGCGCACAAAGCGAAAAAACGAGACGAGTAATCGGGTTAATCTATGGGAGGGCCTGGAGAGAAATACACGCTCTTAAAGCAATGTGATATTTTATGCGTTGACATCCTGGAGAAAACGCTGATTGAGCAATATACAAATAATTCTGATATATTGTTCAAATCCCTGGTTATGAGTCATTAGTTATAAATCGCAATACTGGTCTTAGCAGTCTTAGCAGTGGCGTTATTATGTCGTTCGAGAATGAATGGCGACCTGAAGCACTACAACCGGTTAGTTTCTGCGGACGAAAAAGAAAACGTCGTTTGTTTTTTCCTCACGCTATTGGCCCACAAAGAACTGTATCACTGAAATCTGCACTTTATTTTGAAACCTTGGTTTAATTTGTTTAAGAGCTTAGACCTTATTCTTAGGTTAACGCACTTTAATATTTTGTCCAGTGATACGTCTAAAGGCAGTTTTGTTTACTTTTTGGAACTCACACGCTTCTGAATGCAATTAAAACACCAAAGCGCGTTACTGCTAGCTCTTCACCGCTAACAAATTTATTACCGATCCGCTCCAAGCATAATAAAATCTGAAGTAATAATTTCTGACATCAGCGCTCACTTGCGAATATTTATGTGCGCTAAAAATATGCCGACTGAGCTACGCAATGATGAAATGAAATCGGCGACTGCTCAAGAGAGGGACAACGCATGTGTACTGTGTCGCTCGTCCCTCCTTGGGCAGTCGCCGTTACGCCGCCGTTCTATTTCATCATACACCAACTCGCCCCACAATCCGTTATTTTGAAGGCAGTCATACATACTCCTTTGAAGCTATAACCGAAACACTATCTACACAGAGAAAGTCTGTTCAGAACAGCGACTTTAGATCTGTTCTTTTATTAATCGCAGAACAGTTTCGTAATTATTCGAAGTCAATTCACAAGACCTGTTTGCAAATTTTAAGAAAACAAAGACGCCCCTCTTTCACACTGCGTGTGTCATTGTTCTGTTTGGTTCATGGAGTTTAACGTCCCAGAGCGACTAAGGCTATGAGGGACCCCGTAGGGGCGAGTTTCGAAAAATTCGACCAGCTGGGGTTTATTAACGTGCACTGACATCGCACAGCACACGGACGCCTTTCGCCGCCATAGAAAAGCGGTCGCCACGGCCAGGATTCCACCCCGCATCCTTGGGTACAGAAATCCAGCACCACTGATTTCACAACGGTGGCGGTGGGTGGGGAGAAGCGCGAGTGGAGCATTCGGAAACAATTTCGACCACCTTGGGTATGACCTAATAAATGGTTTTTATAGTTTATTAAGTAATAATAGTTTAATAATTAGGTCGCTGGGAAGTGCCTGGAAGTCTGAAGTTGTCAAAATTAACATTTCAGCCCACCTCCTAAACTCGAATGACATGATGAAAGTCTGCTACGAAATTAACCATGGCCCACGTGCGTACCGGATCGAAGACGGAGCTTTTGCCGTCCACATAGACGAGGCCGCTCACGGTCTCGCGGAAAGTGGGCTGCATCCGGACGTCATCTCGAACACACCTCCATAGTGGATAAGCCCCCAGACAGGTGATCAACTGCAAGCACCCCGCCAAATAAGCACGCAGCAAAAACTGATCCTACAAGGACGGACGCTTAGCAGTAATCTGGGCCGAAAGCAGGACACCATGAGAATACTAGTTTGGGATACCTGTCCATGTTACTAGCCCCGGTGTAATGAACTCAAGACTGACGAATCATTGGTGCGTTTCTTTCGCTAATATGTCGTCGACGACTGGAACATAGTATCGAAAGTTAAACCCTCTATCCCATGAGACCGCTCATCGAGACACAGCACTCCTGGTAGCAGGAGCAGCTCTTAATTTGTGGCTTTATTCACACCAGTGAGTTTCGTCACGAGCTTTTCTTTAGCAATACGATAGGGTATCGGCTCATTATCTGTCAGGAATGCAGGATACCAGCGGACAAGGCATATTTTGCCGCCCATGTGCTAGATTCCGAAAACTAGAGGGGCTTAAGCTATCCTGCGTCCATCATCAAATACAAGGATTGTTAGCTGCGGCCAATAGCTTGAGAGGACGGCATACCTTTGTGTTAACTAAAAATAAGGATTAATTACCATTATAATTGTTTTTCTAGTTAGGCAAAATGCGAGGTGCTAAAGCAAGGTGGGAACCAAGCAAGATCGTTTTTTCAAACGTTACGTATACTGTTTTACCCTCTTGTTCGAAAGCATAGACTAATTTCCTTAAAACCCAGTACGATATTGCTCGTTGCTGGAAATGTTCGCATCGTCCAACGACAAAGACCGACCAAAATACAGGAACGTTATTTTCAGTCATACAGCTGCCCTGTGTTCTGCACAGCTTCTTTTGGCTGCTATTATTTCTCTTTAAAGCTGTGTACTGAATATCCTAATGAAGTGTTTTATCAATTGCGCGTTTTGCCCTCTTTACTTTCCCTTTTCGTTTCGCATTGCCGCGGACCGGTACTGAGACGTCAGAACAACGCAGAGTGCTGTGACTTACTCACCATCCCAGGCTAGTCTGAACAAATATCGTGTACTGCGATTAAATGGCAGCAGGAATAGTCATTTGTCGTCTTTACTGAGTGGTAGTTGATGCGTATTTTCTGTAGGCCGATGTAAGTTAAAATACCGTATGCACGGCCTTCGTCAAAAGTTTTCGGACCATGGGCTTTACTTTTCAAACTTTTAGTTCCATGCAGCTTCGAAGTTCTAGTTACTCCTAAAGTGTTGGGAATGCTTTCTCGTCCTCCTTCGGCTCGGAAGGTTTTAGCTTCAAGGGTGCCGAAAATTTCCGAATATTAGGCTCGAACGGAAACTCAGTGACTTGAGGACTTTTTTCAAAACTGCACATATGTACTTCCAAGAAAGCGTTGATTTAATATGCGGCTATGAAGATGTGACCTGCGCCAGCGCCGAGAGGCCCTCCAGTCCTCCGCCGGCGCCGAAGATGCCGAAGACGTTCGAGGGCGCCTTGCCCTCGGTGATTATGGAGGGCACCATAGAAGTCATGGGCCGCTTCCAGGGGCCTAGAAGATTAGCCGGTGATGCGTCCAGGTCGAATCGCCGTCCGGGTTTGGAGAATGCGTCCATGTAGTTGTTCAGCAGCAGGCCCGATGGGGTGACGAACATGCTGCCGAACCTGTATAGGCACAAGTACATTATATAGGTAATGTGTTACGCTCGAGTGTCGTCAACACGGTGCCTTAAATGCCTACGAAAAGAACTGTGCCAAAAGAAGCCAAGGCCACCTGGTTGGGGCTACTGGACTTGCTTTAGTCAAGTGGTTCAAAAATGAACGAACGCCAATCTTGGAAACTTTATGACGTGACAACGTTGAGAGATTTTG
Organism: Amblyomma maculatum; assembly: GCF_055883805.1. NCBI lineage: Eukaryota > Metazoa > Arthropoda > Arachnida > Ixodida > Ixodidae > Amblyomma > Amblyomma maculatum. The sequence continues at coordinate 3,504,834 of NC_139352.1, read as the reverse complement.
GTAGCACACGAGTTCTGCTCAGCCAATTATTAATTGTAAGACCAAAAACACAATCATGATAGCTCCGATGAACTTGGCATCCCACTAAGCGCAACTGCCTAAAGCGTCATCTCGCATCAGTGATGATTTTCCAGCGATGGTAATGAAAACACGTACTGAGCGGCACGGCATAGAAAAATTAAGGGGAATCGGTGATATCATTTGGTGTAAATATTGCTGGAGGAGTGAGAATTGTCACGACTCTTAAGGTTCCCGCCATTATCATTTGCAGCTTAAGCCACAAATAGAAACACAATAGGGACGAGTGCAGGTAGCAAAATGAAAGAAAATAGAGTACATTTTCACTCGTGAATAAAGCTTACGCTTACTTAAGCCCTGTACTTGAAGAAAAGGTAAAAAGTACACAAAAATTAAGGCACTTAAGCTTCGTCTTAAGTGTAGGCGCGCTAACGTGTGCGCGTATTGCCTCACTTGCTCCTACGTGGATGCTACTTTGATCACACCCACTCGTATGTCTATTAATAAATGAGTTTTATGTTTCAGATCGGCGGACTTGGTTCCGTTTACCATCGTTTGAAGCTTGCTGACTTTCGAGCTCGCTTCCTGTGAACATTTAGGGTGATTCGCTTCCGCTTCTGACGTTGGTACCTCGGCATCTCGCCTTCGCTTCAACTGTCAAGCTGGCTCATACTGAGCGTCCTTCTTGGCATTATCGGCGTCCGTCTTACTTCTCCCTGGCCGTCGAGCAGCACCATAACGACAAGACATCCTCAAACGAAGCCTCTGCTCTACTACACGCCTCTGGTACAATGTCAGGCAACGTTGTCGTACTGGTGACCATACGTAATCAAAATCAGCGACAAACGCACTCACGAGACTATAAGGCGAAAGCATAACTAGGCTATGTCGGCAAGGTCGCGTGTACCAAACGTGTGTACAGAACGTGTTCGCAGCCGTTGTGTCGTGCTCACAAGAGTTATGATCAAACGAATGGTTGTGATTGGTAGAGAATGACGTGAGGATGCTGTAGAAACAAAAAAATGTGTCAGTAGGATGATTAGTTATTTCATTAAATAAAAAAATTAAAAGTAAAATAAATCAGACGTCGAAATAGCTATACGACTAATGTTGACGTCCAAGCGGTGTGGCGTCAGGCCACTCGGAAGTGGGTGTGTTTCTGATCTAATGAGCTAAACAAATGCGCGATAGTAATCAGAAAGGCGTTATGAGCATCAATGAACAAAAAAAAAAATTACAGAGCACTACGGAATCTGCACTGGAGAAATGCGTAAGCTTGAGCGTTGCAGTGTTGTCCCCGAGATGTGTCGGCGAGTTTCTGCGAGTGACAGATACTGCGCCTATCCTTTCCTGTAAACCAATTATAGAACGCCGGCGAACTTTGATGCGTTCAACGGAACGCTGGTGCTACTCGGCAAGGTGGGGGTGGTGATAAAACTTCGTATCCTGTATATGCAACAGATACAGGACAGGCGTCAACTTATCCGCCTACAGACTGCCTGTGGCCCTTGGACCCGGCCGGTGTGTTCGGCCAGTCAGATTACACCTAGGTGAGGCTCATGGTGTGGGCAACAGTAGAACCTCCCGAAATTCTTCCATTTTTGTTGAGAGAACGGTGCAACAAAAACGGAATGATATCGCGAGGCTCTACTGTTGAGAAGCTGTCATTTGGAGACAATTACAGATAGGTTCATACCCAAACCTATACATACTAAACAAAATGCACCCTACCATATACGCGGACAGATGTCCGTGGTGCGACGAAAAAACCACACTATACCAAATCACATGGGCCTGTCAAAACATAGACGTGGTCCCCAAAATTCGAAACGCGAGTGCGCAGCAATAAGAGACTCTGCTGTCGAGCGACCGCTGCGAAGACCAGCAAGGTCTGGTACAGCGAGCTCAACGGGGGGCAGTGGCCAGCGCAGCCCTGGACTGAGGGCAACCAACAATTGGGTAAAAGTAGACGAGTTCGATGGAGAAGACTCCTGGGGATGCAACAAGGAGACACATCTGAAGACGCCCCAATAACCGCCAAAACAATATCAGACAAAATAAAGTTTTTCCTTCTTTCCTTCCGTCATGTGTCTGTTCATTATTATTTTTTATTTTTAGACACGTCCGTATCACTCTCAAACTTTTCTTTACATCGCGTTAATGTTATTCAATTATCACCGATCACTACTCACTAATCAGTCAACAAATCACGCTATCAACCCCTCCAACTGATAAATCAACACTGTGTATACCATATACGCTCTTTACAATACGTCTATCATTTTTCTGGAATCTTTTCAGACTCGACCCTGACGC
>NC_139352.1:3465000-3497500 GCF_055883805.1 Amblyomma maculatum | reverse complement strand
AAAAGTGCCTTACGAATATTCCACAGTTGCTCACAAATATATTCAAAAGTGCAGCTCATCAATTTTCAATGGTAGCTTAAACTACTCGCTGCGCGCGAAGTAAAAGCTTTAACAGCACATTTTTGTCCCGGATAGAAACCTTCGACCATTCCCATCAGTGTGCGCATTACAGTGTGTTACGATAACCCACAGATGCCTTACGAGTAAAATGAGTCCCAGAATCTAAGGCTTGAATGTAATCCTGCGCAGCGTCACCCGAATGTTTCAAACCAGCATTCCTGTGTAGTGTCGTTTCATTTCAATAGCCATATCTGCGTTCACGACAGCTGACATTCTTTATCAATAGTACTGAAGTCCACGTAAAGCAAGAAAATCAAGACCACCCATATTCAGGTGACTAGCCAGTATGGCGGTTACAGGTGGAAGGAATGCGTCTAACCTGTGGATCTTTTCTTTGGACATTCGTGGAATACCTGAGCTGTCCAATTCGTCATGGAAGATGCGCCTGCAAAAAAGGAAGCTATAAGCTATACAAAGCACTAACAACGTCGCATTTCAGGCCACCCCAAGTGAAGTCATGCTCAGTGCTTTTCGTTCCAGAAGCAAGGATCAGCACTATTCCCAGTCCCCTCTTTCCTCACGCCCCCATAGGGGAGCGAAAATGAAGTAACCTGTCCCCAAGCGTGCTTCCTATGCCAGCAGGGTATTTGTTTCAAGCCCCTGGGCACATTTGTTTCACTAAAAACACGGAATGCTATGCTGCTGGTAAAAGAGGCCTATTCCCACATCGAACAAAATTAATTGAATGCAAAAACCAATAGCAGAAAAAATATAACTATGACATTAGAAGTCCTGAGGTTAGCAACTACAGCAGACAAACTTCAGTTAAAATCTTGGCAACTGCGAGGGCTTCATATGCTTTGAAGTGAAAATGTATTTCCGTTCCCAACCATAGGTGCTCCGCATTTCTAGTGATGCAAATCTACCCAATGGCTTGGGCCGCGTACTCTCCTTCTGATAGGGCACGCTGAAATACAGGTTACTTCCTTGCATCTCCCTTATAAGCTTATTCCGACGTGTTTAGAGAGTATCCTCCATTTCCCCTTCCCCCTTGATTAACAACCCTCCCCTCCTCCCAGGTCGTCTTATCATTTGCGTGCGAAATCAAAAACATCAAGCGCTTACTTCAGTGCAACCTTATGGATCGCAGCTGCGAGGATGACCCCGCATCCAGGAATGGGAGCAGAGTAGAGGTACTTTCCAGACTGCGTCTTAACGCCGATGGCGTCCACCCACGACGGCTTGTAGTTGGCCAGGTCGGTGGTGTTCATTAAGCCACCTGCGAATACATACGTCGGGGTAACCGCACAAGACGGCAACCTCCGCCCTAAAGTTCGCGTTGGAAACTGAATCAACAATCATCTTCGTCATCACCAGCTTAGCTACGTCCACCTATGAGCAAAGCGCCCTCTCGTACATTTCGCCTGTGCCAGCAGCACACACTTTATCGCTACCGACTTCTTAATCCCTCTCGACTATGTGACCCTGCTATGCTTGCCTTTTTTGGAATCCACTATAACTTTTCGTAACAAATCACAGTTATCTTCCCCTCCAGTTCATTTCTGCAAAACGTCATTAGTTATCTCTCCGCGTATTATGCACGTCAGTTTTTTAAAAATTTTATTTTAAAATTTCAGTTGCGGTGTCATGGCCTCTCCGACCCAAACTGCCCTTATCTTGTCTCATACTTCACATGCATGATTTTCCTATATCTATATCTATATCTATATCTATATATGATTTCCTATATATGATTATCTATATCTCCCGGCAGCCTCGCCCTCGTCGCGATGCAATTTAGTCACTCTACACTGACCAACTGCAGGCCATGGTGGGGGAAGACGAATGCCCAGAAAACGTACTACAACACGTAGCTTTTCACATCGCCTGACTGCAGCAGTACGACAGTCGGAATATGCAACTTCAAGTTCAATATGCCACGCCCATACAGGGTTCTGAGTGGTGTCAGACGAATCGGTGCCATATGGAGCACAGAATTCTTTTTCATGTTGAATCCTAACATATGCGAAGAATTCGCACAGGCGACCTTTGGCGCTCGAAACGGTAATGGGGTGCAACCTTCGGGAGGCCGCGGCGGGTGATCGTAGGCAGGTGCTGGTGATATCGAAATGAACTGTTTCGTGATTTACACAATGGTATCGAAACTGAGGACCTAGGATGAAAATTTGTAAAACTCGAGATGACACTCTTAACTGTACTCCTGCGACAGTTGAGCTCCTTTTCTTGGTGATACGAATATCCGCATACGCACATTTCCCCAATCTCATTTATCAGACGGTCCTAAAGGAGCTCGGACTCATCTCTTGACCCTTTCCTGACAGATTATGCTAGTGTAATAAAACTAAGGACTCACAGTCACCCTTTTATGCGTGCAAAGGCCCTGGCGGCCAATTTTTTTTTTCATGCACCAGACTGCACTAGCGTTTGTTGAGTTTGTTGTTTTCTTCAGCGCGCGGCACTACTCAGTCAACAACTGTTTATGGCGGACAGATATATACCATATGTCGTTCGTGTAACAGAGTGTTCATAAGACGTTAGTAAACTGTCACTCATGACGTCTCTGTGTTCGAACCACTCAGCGTAGAGCACTGCAGCGATGTCATGCGTGATGTCACTGCATACTGGCCAATCATATTGGCGCGGGAATATTGCGACGATGTGAGTAGAAGGCAATACATTTGTTAGGGTAGGCGCTGATGGCAGCGGCTAGCTCCGGGCTATAAATGAAAAGTAATGGGAACGGGACCTTTTGACACAGAAGCATTCACCTGACTGCTAATGATAATTATAGCGGCGCAGAGGTCTAATTCTGATGCAGCAGCAGCTGCTGCTGCTGATGATAACTAGGGCGCTTTTTTTCAGGACAGCACTACCAGGCAAACATCACCATGACCTAGTGAGTTGTCACTGTGGGAACCTAGCTATCTACTAACCCGCGCCACCAACGGCACTGGCGATCTCCTTGGCGAGCTCTCCCTTGTAGAAGTAGTCGGTGCCTTGGAGCGATATTTTCTCCAGAATATCGGCCAGGCCGGACTGAACCAGTCTCTCGCCACTTTGGAGCAGTGACTTGGTCTGCTGGCGAGAGAAGCGGGACCTGGAAAAGAGCGCGCGACTTTCACGATCGACGTGCAACTGTTCCAAGTCGGGGCGCCTCATCGTCTTTAGCCTCAGTAAGCTCATGTAGGACACTCCGATTAAACTGGTCCTGTGCTAGTTGCGGTTCCTGCAAACCTACTAACCTGTGTCCATCTTTCCGACATCTGATGCTGCACTTGCCTTCACTTAGAATGTGTCCTTTAACGACCATCGCTTACCTTGCATTTGCATTATATGCACGATTAGCGATACTTTCGTCTTGATTTCGACTACTAGAATGCCATTAACTCACGTCTGCTCTCTGGACCACTCTGCACTCTTATTGTCTTTTAACGCTACAAGCGCACCTGCCATTTTTCGTTGCATAGCTTTATGTGTTGGCCAAAATTTATGTTGAGCCTACTTTGTTCGTCTACACCATCTTGCGCCACAGGTGAGCACTGGTGATATAAACTGTTATATAGTTTTCTTTGTTATATTTTGTTTAGTAAGCTGTTAAATATGACCTGAAGATACCTGCCAAACATGCTCCATCCAATTCTTATTTATTCGTTACTTCACTCTTGTGGCCCCGATCTGCATAAGTAGGCGCATTCCCTAAAAAAATAAAGAAGCGCCAACACAGATTGAGAGAAGAAAGTAACACGAAAAAGCACTTGTTCATGTCACTTTCTCGTCTTTATCTGTGTTGGCGCTTCTTTATTTCTTAAGCATGAACTAACTAGCCTGGCAAAAAGTTGTGCTAGGTGTATTCCCTTATGAGTTACAGTATCTTGCAACCAATCGTAATTTATCTTCCTTTCCGAGATTCTTGATCGCTGTTAGTTTTCTGCGTCACAGATTTCAGACGCACCATTCCGCTTTCTTTATACCACTGATTAACCTTTGAAATTCATCCCCAGAGCTACAGCAAGACAATGTCACCAGGTAATCGCATATTACTGAGGTATTCTACATCACCCTTATTCGAATCAGGTCTTTGAACACTTCCTTTAAGCAATTAAGCGATGAACAGTACTGGAGATATCGTGTCTCCTTGCCTAATAACCTCACTTATGAAAATTTTGTAAGTGGTTTTATGGAGGCGGACTATGGTTGGTGTGCAGTCACTACAGATACCTCTCGGTACTTCAACATATGTCTCGTCTATATATCCTAATTTCGCAATGCCTGCCTGTCTACTGAAGTTTCGACTGAGCCAAATACTTCTTGCAATCAGTGAAGGTTATTTACAGGTTCTCTGGCGTAATTTAAATACTGGATGATAATAAAAGCTGCGCACCTCAGCTATACATATTGCGCAACTACATATTGCTTTCCACTTTGTGGCGTTCTTAATAGTATTTGTTAACTAAGCTTTGTTGCATATTGAGTAAATATTATTCATGCCAAGCTTTTATTATTCACACTAAGGTCAGATCCATTTTCTTAACTAGTAGAGGTGACTGAGAAGCAGAAGATTCGTTTTTTTTTTCTATCATCACGTCCCGTCCCCTACGTGGTCCATTAAGAAGCATTTCAAGAAAGCCTGGAAAATATGAACAAGAAGAAGAGTGCGCTCTTTTACTCCTATAGTGTAAAGCTGTTAAACCTATTTTTAATTGATAGAATGATTTAGCCGAGGTCGGGATGAATAGGATCGAGAACGATATTCACACCTACCTCTCGCCTCTTCAGCCAAGCAACTCCTTCCCCTACCCTATAAAATATGTTTAAGAAGCATGCGCGCTCACTGTCTATAAGTGAGCGCCCTTCACACGGTCGCTGTATTGAAATCATTGTGAAAAAAGGCAGGATGATGTCCTTGTTCTTGTGATCCGCAGCCACGTACATCGAAATCATATTTGCCAACGTCCTGTTTATGCGCTATGTCAAGCCATTCGTTTTGCGGGTTATAGGGTGTGGAATGGCGAAAATTCATTGAACATATATTTAGGAGCTCCTCGACAACATCCGCCGTGAGCTGACGGCCGCGGCCACTTATTATAAACCGCGGTTGTCCATGGCGTCAGATCACTGAGCGGAGCCGAAATAGTCGAAATAACAAGACTTGCTGGGCTGTAGCTGATGGGATAGCCGCCGTTTCGCAAAACCGAGTAAGATAATCGGCGTTAACGACAATCCAGTAGTTGCCAAAGCAAGACTTCGGAAAGGGATCCAGCAGGTCGATGCCGACTTGCTCAAAGGGCACGCTGGGAGGTGACACAGAATGCAATAGCCCAGCGGGAGCAACTGTAGAGTGATTATGGCGCTGACATTGCGTACAACTGGCCGCATATCTATCAAATGTCGATCGCATCTTCGGCTAATAAAAACGATCTTGTGCGCGGCGGAGTGCACGATCCGAGAAGACCAGACTTGAAATCTTTGTGCAGTGTAGGCTTAACAGACGAACAGAGGCTTTGGGGAACTACAAGTAGTAAACGTGGGCACTGAATAATAGTTCGTTTTCCTCAGGATACCATCGCGTACACAAAAACGGCTGGCATATAGACGGGTCTCGGGGCGTTGTACAAAGTCGTGAGGCCAGGATCTTCTTGCTGTTCCGATCTAAACACTTCAAGGTCCGGAAAATCTGCAACCACAACTGAATTGTAGTCGTAGAAATTATCGGCGTTGCACTTAGTGGAGGCTAGAGGAAGACGTGATAGACAGTCTGCGTAGGCGTGACGTCGGCCGCTCTTATAGACCACCTCGAAGGTATACTCCTGGAGGCGAAGCGCCCATCGCGTGAGATGGTCATTGGGATCCCGAAGGTTCACAAGCCAGCAGAGAGAGTGGTGATCAGTTACAATGCTGAATGGGCGGCCGTGTAATCACGACCGAAACCACTGGACGTCGAAGATTACTGCTAGACATTCCTGATCGGTAACAGTGTAGTGCCGTTCGGACGTGCTTAAAGTACGGCTTGACTATGCAATAAAATGTTCTTGCTCATTGCAGCGCTGAATCAAAATAGCCCCCATACCAATACCACTCACATCCGTGTGAACTTCTGTCGGCGCTGCAGGATCGAAGTGGCGTAGAATAGGGTGCGAAGTCAACAGGAACTTAAGCTGACGAAAGGAGGCTTCATATTCGGAGGTACATTCCAAAGCAGCGTCTTTGTGTAACGGACTCGTCAGCGGGGCGGCGATAACAGCAAAACGGTGCACAAAACGACGGAAATAAGAATATAACCCAAGAAGCTGCGAAGCTCTTTGACAGTCTGTGGTGTCTTAAACGATTCGACAGCCTCCATTTTCAGGGGATCAGGTCACACCCCGTGTTCGTCAACAAGATGTCCGAGCACCACAGTCTGCGGCTCGCCAAAGCGGCACTTCTAGTAATAAGGAATAAGGCGGCGTGACGGAAACAGTCCAGGACAACAGTTAGGCGTTCGTTTTGTTGCCTGAAAGTCTTCCCAAAAAATACTACATCATCAAGGTGCTCGTTATAATACATAAACGAAAAAAGCTAACAGTCCCCTAGGCCAAGGAACGCGTTAGAGATTTTTTTATACATTTACTTTGGTATTCATCTTAATGAGTATTGAAATCAGTTTAGGGGGAAAGATAAATACAAAGTATAAGGAAAAACAACGTGCCGATAGTGGCAACCGAAAGGGTCTCCGAAAGATCCTTATAAGGGTCTCAATTCAGGCAGCCTTGAAGCCGTAGGTAGCGTAAGAGGGTTCTAGCACAGCTTTCGCCCTCCCTCTTGATCACGCTCTGCGTTGTTGTGACTGTAGGAAGAAGGAAAAGAAAATGCACGGGCCTGCTACTGGCTCTGTAGCTGAGCCACATCCGGTGCCTCGTGCGGAGAGGAGAGAGAAAGTAGAGAAGAAAGAAAAAGAAGAGGGAGAGAAAGACACGCGTCGCAACAACAAGCAGTGGCAAGTGCAATGACGGCCTACAAGATATAAAAATCGGTGGCTGGCTAGCCCCCGCCGCAAGCGGCGTTGACCTACCGTCCCAGTCCCGTAGGGCCAGAAACAGCCCCCCCTCCCCCCCGTTCTGCGTGACGCTGGCGGTAACACAGGACGTTCCACGTCCGCCGCTAAGGTTGAGGGCGGTGCTGGTGGACACATTTAAGGTTAGTTAGTAGCATGTTGGACAGCCGGCGATGGAGCTCAGTCGGTAAGAGCACCGGATGCGATATTCGGAGGTCGTGGGTTCGGTTCCCATCATTAGTACGCTGTTTTATTTTTTCCTTTCACTATGTGTTTAATTATCTACCCGTGATACATTAGTGGTGCGGAAGGAGTCTGTCTTCAGACTCCATCTTACCCAATGTCTCTAAGTAAGCGACGGAGGCCTCGGTTACCGTAGTCTTGAAAGTGCGCCAGTTTTTTCTGCCGCAACATCTATAAAACACGCGCCATGGTATGCGATGCTAAGGGCAGGCCCTAGACGGCCAATTCAGATGGAGCTCTCTCTCACTCGCGCGCGCGCGCGCGCGTGCACACACACGTCACATGTACGTACGTACGTACGGTACTGCAAAAGCATTGTGAGTTCCGTGCCTAGTTCTGTTATAGCGCTCTGTGCGTTGGCGGCGTCTACAACTTTACTTCTACTTACCTGCTGTGCTATTTTGAATTTATCAGTCTTTTTATTCTTTACACTTGCATAATTTCTTCGTAATATTACTTTGTTGTTTTTGTCACTTTTTTTATTTTTTTTTATTACTGACGCTATCCCTCAGCGCCCACCGGCATCCTTAAGCTACACAAGGAGAATTATGGACTCGTCCTCAGGAAGTCGGCGTGAGTGGATAGAGTGCTCGGCTGGGGAACGGAATGATGGTGGTAAGAGTCCTGGTGTCCACGCGATTCATTTCTTTCTGTCGTTTTCTTCTTATCATCATGACGCATGCATCTCCTGATCATGGACCGTGTCCTCACATCATGTCAACGCCAACCATGGGCCAAGGAATACGTTCGTAATAAAAATGGAGAGTGGGCAGCGAAACTGCGTAGGTCAAGAAAGGTATGCGTTTTATTTATTTGCATTATTTTGCAACTTGCCGAACTGAGTGGCCACCGCTCACGTTAACCAGAGTCAGCGCGCATGTCTCGTTCGTTCAGAACGCGTTTGCAAGCGATGAAATATCGTAATGATCGCAGTGACGTGGAAGTTTGCTGTACCTCGTGAACTTTCTCGAAGTGCCATAAAAAGGACCACGAAGCAGGTATAAGGAGAGAAAAAAGGGATCAATTGTTTTTTTACTACGCTCTCTAATGCTTAACGAAACACACTTGGTCCTAAAGTGAATTTTCAAAGAACCTAACATCTGCCTACTTGTTTGACCCTTTTCACCATACTGGCCACTAGTTTCAAGTCTCACGAAGGTGCACCCTTACAACCACCTTTCGAACGCCAGTCGTCGCAAATACAGCAGCCGACCGGAATGACCTTCCCTACCACATCGAAACTCTTTCCTGCGGTCGCTACCAGTAGTTAAACCTGCCACAAAAGTCAAATGGAGTCTATTTCAGAAGATATTGTGAGACAACTGCGTAACATTGTAAAGTATATTCATGAACAACTTGATAGAAATGCGTATAGCTGTCGTAAAACATTGCTTCTGAAATTTGTCCCGAGCCCACAACGCTAAAATAGAAAAAAATAGAAAACCGACGAGGTGATTTTTTTTTATAAGTGCCGAAAACAAAAACTGCAAATCTGCGAGGGAAGATTTGCGGGTACGTTGATTGTTGTTGTGCAGTGAAAAATATAGTTAAAAATTTTTTTTCCAGAAGGTGTCCAAAATTACCGGTTATGCAGGGCTGAGACGCATGTATAGCTACATAATTAAGCAGTTGGGCTTTCATGTATTTTGACTTCATATTAACACATTGAAAGCCCTTGTTCATGTTCATTCCTGTTTTCCTGTCCCTTGTGCTGAACGAGAAAAATGCTACGCACTCTGAAAGCTGCAATTGCAGACATTTAGCTTAGCGCACAGAGCTAACTCTGACGCTTACCGTGTAGCATGCCTATACTGCACATAGGTTCGTTGGCCGCACATAACTCTATGGTTAGCCCCGACCATACCGTTCTCCGGCACCGCGGGCGTAGATGGCCAACAAGCCGTCCCGTAGCGCCATCTAGCGTTGTCAAGACGATCTGGGCATGCGCACATACAGTGCACGCGATGCTGTAAACACTAGCGGTGCGCGCTAGGCTCCAAACCTCTCTCTATTGCGTGGGTTATGCTAGCAGGATGTGGATAAGCAGGATGTGGTAGAGCATTTGCATCACATTTGGGAAGTAATGTTTCGATTCCCAGTGCTGCAGGACCTTCAGCGATTTTATAACAGGTCAGATAATTCCCACAGGTTTGCGCTCGGTTTTTGTGGGTGAACTTCCTGGGAAAACGGTCTTGCAGCAAACTGCTCCGCATATAGCTCCACATCTATAAAAGAAGGCTTCAAATAGTGTTGCCCAAACGCATATCACCTTCTGGGCCTCACACAGTCGCCATCAGCAGTCGCATACGTTATTGGAAGCGTCAACAGCTTAATGCTCTACATTTTGGTTCAAACAATTCCAGAAATTAAGTTCCCATAACCAAGTTGTACGGATACAAGTTCATGACTATACGTGCAAAAACTTCCGAATCAGTGCATTGAATATCATGTCACTCAAAAGGCAACAGCACCGCCAGTATCAATATACACGAATAAGAAAGCGATCGCTTCCATGAGACTCATATTTGAAGAGTTCTGAATTTGAAGGACGAAAGACGTGCGGGTCATCATAGAGAAAACCAAGAGAGCTATATTTAGCAACCTAGAAAAAGGTTGTCTTGTCATTGTTGAGAAAAAGCAGGCTATGACAATGAGCGCAGTCAGACAGCTGCAAACTCGATATGCCCTAAGGGAGCGGATACAGCTCTTCTCAGGCTTGGGCCGGAAGCCATCGGAAATAGAGAGTCTGAACGCAAACAGTGGCTCAGAAATCGTCGGACAAAGTATGCTCTCGTAAAATGCATATTGTCTGGAAAATTGTACATCGTTAGAAAACTTCGAAGGCGCTTATGCTCCGCGTATGAGTTGACACAATAGTGTCTCTTCTTTATTTCTCGTTTTATTACTTTTTATTCATTTGCTTTTTGTTTTCACTTTATTTAAAAAAAAGTTTTTTTTTGATGCGCACCGCAAGCGTTAACTGCGTTAACACATCTGGCACCAACGACCCTCCGGAGCCTGTTCGTTCGGTCTCGCCTGGCATACAAACGGTTCGGGTTTGAACAAAAATGTCCAAACATCAACGTTATTCAATTAGTTATACTTTCTTAAATACCCGCATCAGTAGAATCACCTCTGCGATTTCTGCTTAGTTTGCTTAATTTGGCTCGTGACGTGAACACTACATTGCATCGCGCAGGAATTTCAGCACTTTGAATTTAAATAAATTCGCTCGAAATTCCCGCGCGATGCAATGTCATTGTAACGTCATGAGCCTGTCAACGAATCGGGAGATTTGTTTTCTGTCACGTTTGGCGACTGATAGTGACGTGCCACAGCAACGTTTTGCGACAGAATGAGCTACGTACACTATATGCTATGTATGCAAACTTCGGGCCTCGCCTCTCGTGCTCAGCTCTTCTACGCGTGACGTTAGTCACCTGCTACATATGCCATATATGCATTAACCGCTCACTTAAGTGCCGAGGCTGCTTCGATGTCCTTGGCGCCGTCGGAGAGAGCCTGGGCCAAGTGGTTACCGATGTTGAAGCCATTCCGAGCCAGCTGGATGGCGGGCGCAAACAGCTCCTTCCATTCGAACTTGCCGAAACTCTTGTGCAGCTCACGGTATCCAGCCAGGGCCCCCGGAATGATGGTAGCCCTGGCGCCTGGGAGGGGACGCAACGCAAAATGGAGTGGGAGGGGGGACTCTGCCGTGGACTGTGGTTCTGCCTTTAACGGTACGAAGCAGTGATAGAGGCTGCGGCTTCTGTCCGCAATGCGGACTTACATGCCTATTTATGATTCACCGAACCCCTAATTCCTCAATTTATACCTTGAGTTGTTATCTTATACATACCCACTAGCATACAGCGCTAATCTAGTACATTATGTGGAAGACCATCCGACGGAGATATGACCTCTCGCTTTAACCAAATAACAGAAGCGCGCCCCCATGGCCTACAGGCGTAGCATGTCTGACTCGGGATGTAACTGTTGAGCAGGGTTAGGCTCCCATCTCGAAGGAGCTGCCCTAGCTGTCAGCTTCTGTCATTTTAGGCGGTCTCGTAACATCACACAGCCTGCCGACTAATTGGGGCCAGGCTATGCCAGCTGCCATGCAGAGCCACACTCGTAATGTTTTGCTCACGACGTAGCCATTTCTTCACACAGGGACAATACTAAAAGTGCGCTGTCAAATCATAAATATACTTTTAAAACGTTCGTTTACACGCATTCCTATGGGGCGGCTTCTCACTCTGGACGAAGAAATGACCACTGGTGGTGCGCGTCGCTCTGTAGTTAGATGTGCTCGGAGCCTATACCCCTTCTCTTCCAACAGCAACCACGTACAGTAGCGCACTCGCAAAGCCGTTGGTGCGGTACTGTCGAAGTGGCTCCGGTTGCCGTTGTAAAATGAGAAGGTAACTTGGCAACCGAAAGTGTCTTGCTCCAGAGTTACTCCTAATTCATTTGGCAAATAATCATCTATACAACAACCCTGCCAACTCCCTCCTAGGGCCAATGGTAACATGTGAGAGCTCTTTTTGCTCCAGGTGAAGGCCCTAGATGGCCATGGGGGTGCCACCACACAAGTCAATTGCACCGAGCTACATGTGAACGCCCCGTCAAAATATGTTTCCTGTCTTTTATTGTGAAAGCATATATAGCCTAACGCTTCATGTGACCATAAAATGTTGGTTGGTTGGTTTGTGGGGTTTAACGTCCCAAAAGTAATTCAGGCGAGATGCCGTAGTGGAGGGCTCAGGAAAGTTCGACCACCTGGGGTTCTTTAGCGTGCACAGCCATCGCACAGCACACGTGAAGGTGGAACTCCAGGTGGTCGAAAATTTCGGAGCCCTCTACTGCGGTGTCTCTCATAGCCTGAGTCACTTTAGTAGGCGACACAAAGAGGCGTCCGGTCATTGAGCGGCCGTGGCTGTGTAATGTCAGTGCATGCTAGTGATCCCCAGGTGGTGAAAATTACTCCGTAGCCCTCAACTACGGCTCCTCTTCCTGTTTCTAATTTCACTCCCAGCTTCCTTCCTCCCTTCTCTTACGGCGGGTAAGGTGTCCACAGGAACAAGTGTCACATATACTGTGCCTTTCTCTTCCTGTGAACAAATTATTATTATTATTATGATAAACCCGACAAACCGACCAACCAACCAAATTTTATAGTCACACAAAGCGACCACAAAGTCTGTTAAGCCCCCTGAGATTGATAATAACATCAACAGCTGGCAAATAATCACGATAATTAATATTTCATTAGTCAGTCACAATTATTTATATTGTTACGACGTTTATTTAGACAGATCTTAGGCTGCGCTAGAGAATAGCACACAAGAGCGGGCAGAACCAGCTTCCTCTTCTTCTGGCTCAGCGAGCACAAGTACCGGGGGAGACCTGCACAACTTATATAGAAGAAGTCCTCAAGCTATGCAGAATAGTTGATGATCGAATGACAGAAGAAGACAAAGTGGGCCACCTCCTCAAAGGAATAGCGCAAGATGTGTACAACTTTCTCATCTGCAAGGAGGATTTGAATACCACCGCTGATGTAACACGACACTGCCGCACGTTTGAATCTTTGAAGCGACGCCGTATCATTCCGAAGTTTGGTCGGCTGCCTAATGTGACAACTGTCGCTAGTGTGGATGTGTCTGAAACGACAAGCCTGGCAGATACAATTCGCCAGATCGACCGCGAAGAGCTTCGGAGGCATCAAGATATTGGGGGCCATGTCAGACCCGTCTACAGGAGTACCTCTTCGTCAGACAGCCCATCTTCTACCTGTTATGATCCCTCTGTTACGTCTCCTTCGGACACCCGATGCTCTGCTGCTCATCGCCCGAACATCCAGCCTCTCAACATCAACGCCTACAACAGCGAGCACTCTCGTCCTCCTCGTCGACCACATCCAGAGCATGAAACGTTTAATACAAGCGATGATGAGCCTTATTCATCGAATGAACGTGAGCCGCCAGTGTGTTATACCTGTTGAATGATCGGCCACATTTCCCGCTTTTGCCGCAACCGTCGTCCGTACCAGCAGTATCGCCGACAATGGGTGAACTCCCGTACAAGGCTTCCTGCTGACAATGACGATTCATATAGAAGAACACCTGGTCGGAATGAGTACAGAACAACAGCTAACCGACAAGAACGCAGAATGGTACTGAACGGAAACGAATAACCGGCCTCTGACCGTAGCCTGACACCACCATCTCGGCGCCTACGACAAATCCCCTTCTCCCCGACGACGGTCGCCACCTCCGGGAAACTAGTGAGTGCGGCCGATGGAGGTGAGGTCGCAAAAGATTCTAGCTTACCCATGCCTCTGCCCATTTCGATGTTCAAAAACCGAATTGAAGTGTTTGTGGACGGTGTACGTGCTATGGCGTTGTTGGACACAGGTGAAACTATTTCGATTATAGGTCTCGCTTTTAAAAACTGCCTTGGTCGTAAAATTATGTTTGCTTGGGATAGTGCGACAACATTATGTGGTGTTGGTGGCGAACCACTTATCCCACTTGGAGTCTGTTCCGTGAATCTTGTTATCGCCGGCCACACATTTCGAACTGAATTCGCAGTACTTACTCGATCAACGCATGACGTAATTCTTGGACTCGATTTTCTGGAGCAATGTGGGGCCACTCTCGACTTTCGCAATGGAGACATTTCTGTGAGCACTCGAATTGAATCTGCTTTGCGTGAAAATTCGCGGACCTATCCTAGCACGCTTTCGGTTTCGGAAGACATAGTCATTCCTGCAATGTCAGCAGAGTTTATACGAGTTGTTAGTTCCAGCTGTGCCAGTGATGCGTTCGACGCTGTGGTTGAACCACTCACCCTCAACTCAATTCCCCGCTGCATCATCTCAGTCATGAATGGCCATTCTTCTTTGTGGACGACTAACTGCTCTAACGAACCTGTTGTATTACCACGTGGTCTAAAACTTGCCAACTTTGACGAAGACACTTTTAAATCAGTGGCCGCGCTCAGCACAGACAATTCCCAGCCTACCGCATGCTGAGAAGAAGATGAGAAAAAATTTCTTGCCATGATTAACAAATCCCTGCCAACAAGTGACCGTCACAGTTTAGTGGAAGTTCTGGCGAAACATACTGCAGCTTTCGATTTCTCTCGGGACTCGCCACCACGGATTCCCATTTCCCGTACCCAGCACCTTCACCACACTTGTTACGACGTTTATTTAGACAGATCTTAGGCTGCGCTAGAGAATAGCACACAAGAGCGGAAAGACCCAGCTTCCTCGTCCTCTTCTCCTTATTCCGCCAAACCTCATCTTCCTTCAATAAGTACCGCGGGAAGTGCGTGACAATATTATCCATAGTCATATTCATGGTTGGTAAGTCAAAATTAGTCTATGACCATGATTACCTACGAATAACTGACTATGCCAAACGATGACAATGACTAACGGCGACTAAGTGACTCTGATTGTCACTAATCATGACTACAACCGACTACGACTATGAAAACGATGACAATGACTAACGGCGATTAACTGACTCTGATTGTCACTAATCATGACTATAACTGACTACGAATATGAAAACGATGACTATCGCTAACTATGGCTGTGACTAAACATAACTATGATTATAAATATGACTATGGCTAGCCATGACTATGACTAACCATAACTATCATTATGAATATGACTATGGATAACCATGGCTATGAATAAGCCCAACGAATACTATAACTGAATATGATGAACTATGACCATGACAAACCATTACTATGACTAACTATGACAGATATCGAATATGATTAACCATGAATATTATTTTAGTCATGGTTAGGCAGTTTTATCATAGTCATAGTCATGGTTGGCTATAGGCAGCATAGTTAGGGTTAGTCATAATAGTTATTGAAGTGTCTGACGTCATAGCAGCTCAATGTAGATGGCACTACTGCATTCTCAGAGATAAAGAGCGTCTATCCTTCTTTAGCCAGACATTTCTGAACCCTCCGTGCGTTGCATATAGTGACTGCAGTAGCGCCAATGTATGCCAGGAGAGAAATGCTTTCGCATTGCCGCGCTTCATCATCCTCTGCATGATTATACCCACGATAAGGCGAAGGCTTCTTCCATGTTCCTCCAATCACCCCGGTCATTTTCAAGCTGCATCCACTTAACCCCGTGAACTTCTTAACCTGTTCGTAATACATGCACTGCCCATTTTCATTCCTTCTTGATGTCAACAAGAATGCACTAACACTAGTTATTTTTCTGATCTACTCTGCACACTTTCCCTCTATTTTCCGTTCCATAGCTCTCTGCGTTGTCCTCAACTTAAGCAGAACCCTTTTCGTTAGCCTCCACGTTTCAGCCCCTTAGGTTAGTACAGGTGAGATGGAACTGTTATATACTTTCCTCTTCAGTGATAGCGGTAATCTTCAAGTCATAATATGTGAGTACTTGCCATAAGGGCTCCATCCCCATCTTATTCTCCTAGTTATTTCCCTTTCATGGCCCGGATCTGCGGTTACTATGGGTCCTAAGTAGATATATTAACCAACCACTTTAAATTCTTCGCTACTGATTGTAAACTACTATTCCTTCCCGAGGCTGTTGAACATTACCTTAGTCATCTGCATATCAATCTTTGGTACTACCTTTCTCTTTTCATTCTTTGCAGTTCATATCCTGGGTTACTTAGCAAGCCAATGTCACCCTTATGCCTAACTACTTCAATTCCAAGTCTCTGTATACTTCCTCTAAGCAAGCTGTGAATAGCACTGAGGAGATCGTGTCTACTTTCCTTACACTTTTGTTTATACAAATTTTATTACTTTTCTTATGCAGATCTATGGTTGCTGTGAAGCCACTATATAGCCCAGTACTTTCACATACGGCGCACCTACACCCTGATTTCGCAATGCCTGCATGACTGCCAAGGTTTCGACTGAGTCAAATGCTTTTTCATAATAAATGAATGCTATGTATAAGGGTTTTTTTAAAATCCAAGCGTTTTTCTATCACCTGGTTAATACTATGGATATGATCGATAGTAGAGCGCCCTTTCCGAAAGCCTGCTTGATTCTTTAGTTGATTTAAGTCTAAGGTTGTCCTGATTCTGTTAGCGATTGCCTTCGTAAATACCTGGTACGTAAAAGATAGTAAGCTGACTGGTCTAGTTTTTCAAGTCCTTTCAAGTAATGATACCGTTAGCGTTCTTCCATGATTCCGGCACCACCGATATCACCAGGCATTGCGTGTACAGGGTGGCTAATTATTATACCACGATATCCCCCCGTTCTTCACAAATATGAAAATACCTGATCGTCAACAGAAGGGTAAGTTGGGCGAGTTGCAGGAAGGCTCCAGTTCCGTGTTTTCTTTGTCATTGTGTTAAACAGCGCCCTCCAATCTACCATGAAATACCTGATCGTCCCCAGCTGCTTTCCCTTCTTCATAACGTCTCAAGCTTCCTTAACCTCGTCCTTCGTTACTGGCAAAACGTCACCTAAGGAAGCTTAAGTGCCCCCTGGAATTTTTCACCCTCCTTCCCTCGCTGATCGGCCGTGGCTCCACCTACGTACGTGTTTAACTGACCCTGTGAGAAGCAATCGCATTACGTATCAGCATCGAAACGCTCTGGTATCGCATAGCATTACGCCGGCACTTGCTCGTGCCGCTCGCCTTGTCTCGCACCACAGGGAGCAAGACGGCGTTCGGCAATTGAGCGCGTTGAACATCTTGAGTGTACTTAGGGAAAGAAAGGGAGGCATTCATTAAACATTGGCGCTATTTTAATTCACCGAGAAACATTAGAGCAAGTGTCCAAATCGGTGTACCATATGTGCCGCCGAAATAAGCCATAAACAACTTGACGCTTCGGTCGACGAGGGACTTCTAAATATCTGTTTCGTCGCGTAGGCGAAGAAACTCACGTTGTCGTAATTATCAATATCTGCTCGTGTCACACCAGACATGTCAGTGTCTGAGATTACTCTATTAAAATTACTGTAAATTACTTTGAGTGATATTTTAAGAAGGCTATTGCAGTGCATTTAGCTTCCAGAGCCGGGATATTTCCAAGACACTACTTGCTCCTTATTCAGAAGCGTTCACACGGCGGTGGTGACTTGCCATGTTTCGACGACCGGTGCTCTGATCCGAACATGCCTGCGGTCGTGCCAGCCGGGGATATGCCGAGTGAATCCAGGGCCCGAACCTGCCTTTTCGAGCTGCGAAGCGCAAAATTGCAGTTCAGTTAACTCTCATTTTGGCGACAAAGGACGCAGTACTTATATCACAGAAGTCAACGACTTCTGTCTACCTGCTACGAACTTTAGGGCACTGTTGGGCGAATAATTGTGTAGCTAATCAACGGATCCACTGGCGCTCTGGGCTTATAGGTTGGTTGGTTTAGGGGGTTTAACGTCCCAAAGCAACTCAAGCTGTGAGAGAGCGGTAAGGGAGGACTTCGGAAATTAGGCTAGGTTCGGTTAGGTCGGGCTGGGTGAGGTTCGTTATCGAGCTTTGGGCTATGACTAAGCAATCCGTGGATGAAGCAAATATATATTTTAGGTCACACCGCTTTGCTTGTAAGCCCAGAGTGTGACAATGGTTCCCGTTTTCCACTTTTAGTATTTTTTGTTGTTTATCAAAGCTCCTCATTTTAGTGAAAGCTTCCTATTGGGTATTACACTGTGTTCACCAAGCTATGCAAACACACTCCAATTTGTCCTCAGAGGCTTTTCAAAAAGTCAGACAGAGATTATGAAAGAGTCTTCAGAGATTATAGAGGTTGTAATTATCGACACACTTCCGTTCTTACATTCTGCTCTATATATTCCTCACATTTGACAAGTAATCTAAGGAAGAAAAATAAATACGCAAGAAAAAAGACAAATAGATTTATGGTCTTGCACAATTACCAGCCATTGTCCGTAGACCACTGGACTATAAGAAAGTCTATCCTAAATATAATACAAAAATGTACGCAGAATTTAAATAGGCAACGTATAGATTTATAACCTGACACTTATTATTGCTGAATATAGCGCTAAACAAACTACAATACCAGACGCGAAACCACACGTGACGTGCTCATCTTGTGTTCCCATTTGTTTGTGCTTTACTCGGACGGATTCCTACAATCCCAGCCAAATGTTAACATTCACCTCTCCTGAAATTTCACTTTGCCCTTGTACACGGTGCATCCAAGAGCAGCCGCAAGAAGCTACCAAAAATTATTGGCGAAGCAACTACCCCAACTCATGACAGAAGCAGGGGTACAATGTAAAAATTCTGATTCACAACTGTAACAGCAGCGAAACTTAAATGTTAACGCGCAGTTCAATCCCCGGCGGCCGCTTTTCGATAGAAGTGGAAAGCAAGGCACTGCGCTATGTCAGTTCACATTAACGGAGGCGGAGCCCTTCACTGCGGTGCCCCTCATACCCTACACACCCAATTAAAGCCACATATTTGTGTCACAACAAAAATAAACAGTTGCACTTTATTAGAAATAAATTGTGGGAGTTTATCATGGCTAAACCAAGTAACAGGAGCGAAAGATCACCCATGGTCAGACTCAATAACCAAGCACCGGCAGAGACCTGTTAAACCGTTGCATAGTAACATGGTACCGTAGAGGCGAGCAGACGTGATGCCTTACCACAGCGAATCACGTACCGCACACGCGCTCCGGCAGTTTAATGTAACCAACCGTGGTGACTAAATGGTTCAGAAACTCGGCTTCTCAAAAGTTATGGTTCGAACCCGACCAAAGCTGCCTTTTCTATGAAGGTGAAACCCGATGTTCGAAATAAGGGTGTAGATGAGCCGTATGTGAATGTACTGGGGGAAAATATCTACAGTGACTGCACAGCAAACATAGTTCTGCATAATGAGAGTAATGAAATTCCTATAAGAAAAAGTGTTCGGCAAGGGGACACGATCTTCACAGTACTATTCTCAGCTTGCTTAGAGAAAGTATTCAGAGACTTGAAATGAAAGAAGTTAGGGATAAGGGTTGATGGAGAATACCTCAGTAATCTGCGATTCGCCGATGACATTGGCATGGTAAGTAACCGTGATAAAATAGCGGAGCAAAGTCACGGACGAGGAAGCTTGTAGCGCTGCGCTGTTTTAACTGCTGCTGCGCTGCTTTATCGCGATGAATGACCAACAAGCCCGTTCATCAGTCTTGGTTAGTAAGTAAGGGGATGAATTGCAATGAATGACATGGTGACCTAAATAGGAAAAGCTGAAAGATAGGTCTAAACGTTAATACACAGACGACCAAGATAATGTTCAACAGTCTTTGGAAGGAACAGCAGTTTACGATAGGTAGGACAGCTAGCAACCTCAGATCCAGAACATGAAGGGAGAATAGTTATAGGACAATAAGATTAGGATGGAGCGCACTTGGCAAGTACTCGCAGATTATGGCTATCAGCTTACCGGCATCACTCGAGAAACATTATGTAACAGTTGCATCCTACCTGTACTCACCTATGGAGCTGAAATGAGTTGGCAAACGAAAAGGGATTTATTTAATTTGAGGACAATGCAGAGAGCGATGGAAAGGAAAATGATATGTGTAACGCTAAAATATTTGAAGCTGGGTTAGCGAAATAACTTGAGTTAATGACATTGTAATGGAAATAGAAATGGCCGTGGGCAGGCATATGTATTGCGAAGAGAGGATAACCAATGTCGCTTGAAGTAAAAAATTGGATTCCAACGGAAAGAAAGCGTGGCAGGGGGCGGAAGAAAGTTAGGTGGCCGGATTAGACTAAGACGTTCGCAGGGGTCAAGTGTGCGCAGCTTGCACAGGCCAGTCAATTGGATTAATATGGGAGAAGCCTTCGCTCTGCAGTAGGTATAGTTCGACTGGTTATGATGATGAGGAAGAGAGGACATTTAGTGAATTATTCGCGTTGAAAAAATTCTATTTGGGCCCATGCGGTGGAAATCAAACCCGGGATCCTTTGATTCCGAGTCAAATCCGTGGCCACGCAGGCACAGTAATATGGCTTGGATAAAGCCAGGTTTTATACGCGTGGTCTTTCCCGCAGCGTTGCAGCTTACGAATGCATGTTTGGTCATAAGTATGTCAGGTTAGCGAAGTACTCCGGGATGTAGCCATTAAAAATAACCTAAATGAAGGTCTTACGTGTCCCCCATATATTTCTTTTAATAGCAGATCTATTCCAAACATCGATTCTATTGTATTTCTGCCCCCAGTATACTCAATTCTCATTCTATTGTTGTTGCAGTTATATCCTCTAACCTTTTACTATTTTACGCGAGGGCGTACTACGCTTGTTCTGCCGAAAAGCGCCGTACCCCAAAATTATCGGGGCGAAACTTGGCATCGTTCTAGACGCACTGGAAAAATAAGTACACGCGTGTTATCGCTTGAAAATTATGAGTCAATCGTTCTTTGCACAGCGTTCATTCCGATGCATTTCGATGCAGCATTCGGGTCCGATTTACTATCCATCTGCTGAGGATAGTTTGGGAGAAGGATTCAAACCGGCGACGTATATGACTCCGGTTGTATGCCATCGATAGTAAGCGCAGATGTCCACCGAAACGTCGGACAGACACTGCGCCTTCATTTTCCCGAACACCAAAGGTGCTATTGTGCCTACTATTAAGGCGAGGCATTTTATTTTACTCTGACTATACTAGTTTAGTTAGTTTAGCTATGAGGTTTAATGTACTAAAGCAACTCAGGCGCCTCAGTGGAGGACGCCAGAAATGTCGACCACCGGATTTTTTAAATATATACTTTAAAGATAAAGATATAAAGATATTAAAGATATACAAGAATATTGAGAAAGCACCACAATTGCATTCTTAAGGCACGATTACACTATGCAGACACATAATTCGGGTTAGTTTTGTGCGGATGGCTGTATTTTTGACGTTTTCTGAGCGGCCGCCGGGTCAGAGGCAGCGCGTTAATGACTGAGTCGGCGGGTGTGACGTCACAACTACCCTCAGCAACGTCATGGCCCCGCGATCCCGCCACCACCGTCCCCGCTATTGAGTGAGTGAGTGAGTGAAAACTTTATTGGATATTTCAAGGGTTTCGCGGTTGTGAAGTCTCCGTCGTCTTCTATGGCGCTGGCGACTTCTCGTCAGGAAGGGTGGGCCCCTATTCCAAGGCTCCACTGAGTCGTGCTGCATCAGTCGCGTGCTGCACTAAGGCCCTTTGGGCCGCGAGCTCGCCGCTGGTGAGCCGACTCTCCCATTGCTCCGCACTCGGGTCTTCGTGTTGGTGGAATGCTTTGTTGCGTTCGCATTCCCACGTGAAATGATAAAGTGTAGGTGTGGCATCGCATCCCGCTATTGAAGTTGGTTGACCAGCTACTCTCAGTGCCGGTTCCCCCGCGTCGCGCCGTGCACAATGCTGCGAAGTGGGGAATGCTGCACACGAGGGAGGTCGAGGGGGACGCGTACGGAGGGCACATTCGTTTGCGCTCTGGGAGGGAACGATGAATTGTGCACAGGAACACCAGCAGCAAAAAAAGAAAAAAAAAAAGTCCGTCTCTGCGCTTTGTGAGTGCCACGGGAAAAAGGGAAAATGAACAGGTGCGACCGGCCTCGATGGGGGTAGTTGTGACGTGATATCCGCCTTTGTCAGAGTTTTCACAGGAACCCGCTAGGTGCGGCGATTTGAGAAATATTCATTAAAATACTTACTTTCCGCTCATTTCTGTTCATAAAGTGGATTGTTTTGATCACGCCCAATGCGATAGCTACCATCTGCGCTGGAAATCTCGGCGGCAGTTTTTTTGTTCAGTTCACCTTTAAATTGCACTGACACCACACAGCAGACAAGCGCCTTGCTCTTCGTCACCATCGGAAAACAGCCACCGCGGCCGGGATTCGATCCGACGTATTTGGGCACAGCAGCCGACCGCCCTAACCACTGCACCAACGCGGCGGGAGGTATATACTATTCTGATTTCAATTATGTTTTACTGTTTTTATTCTGTCTTCCTATAGAAATAAAAACTGATTGATTTATAGGAAGGGAAAGGCGCGGTGACTGTCTCACTTGTTCTCTGCGGACACCTCAACCGCGGCGTAAGGGAAGGGAGGAAGGTGGGAGTGAAAGTGGAAAGAGAGAAAGAGGAGCCGTAGTGGAGGGCTATGGAGTAATTTCAACCACCTTGGGATCTTTAACGTGCGCTGACATCGCACAGCACACGGACGCCTCTTCGTTTCGCCTTCATCGAAACGCAGTCGCCGAAATCGGGTTCGAACCCGGGTACTCCGGCACAGCAGTCGGGCATCTTACCACTGTACCACCCCAGCGGGGCCCTATAGAAATAGGCGGTCGAATAGAGTTCGGGGTTATATATAAATACCACTGCAGCACCATGGCGGGGCGTATGATGATATAATATCATAATATCATTAGTTGGTTGACCGGGAAGGAACAGCACAGTATCTGTCACACTTGTTCTGTGGAGAACTGATAATAATAGTTTGTTCAGAGGAAGGGAAATGCGCAGTATCCGTCACACTTACTCTGTGGACACCTGAACCGCGCCGTAAAGAAAGGGAGGAAGGTGGAAAGAGAGAAAGGGGGGGGGGCGTTGTGGAGCGCTACAGAGTAATTTCGACCACCTGGGGATCTTTAACGTGCTCTGACATCGCACAGCACATGGACGCCACTTCGTTTCGTCTCCATCGAAACGCAGCTGCCGTGGTCGGGTTCGAACCCGGGAACTGCGGCACAGTAGTCGAGCGTCTTACCACTGCACCACCCAGGCTGGGCTGTGGACAACTGATTGATTGATTTATAGGAAGTGAAAGGCGCGGTAACTGTCTCACTTGTTTTCTGTGGACTCCTTCACCACGCCGTAAGGGAAGGGAGGAGGCAGGAGTGAAAGAGGAGCCGTAGTGAAGGGCTAGGAGTAATTTCGACCACCTGGGGACACCTGAACCGCGCCGTAGGCGAAAAGAAGGTGAGAGTGAAAGCGGAATGAGAGAAATGGGTTCCGTTGTTGAGGGCTCCGCAGTAATTTCGACCATCTGGGGATCTTTAACGTGCACTGTACACGGACATTGCACGGACGTCTCTTCATTTCGCCTCCATGAACACGCAGCCGCTGGCGGCCAGGATCGAACCTGGGTACACCGGCACAGTAGTCGGGCATCTTATGACTGCATCACCGCGGCGGGTGGCGTGTGATGTCCGTTAAGTTGGTTTCTGTGGAAAGGAAGACGCGGTATCTGTAACTTCGATGAACACCTACACTTACCATCAACGGCATACCATTGGAGGTACATACGTCGTCAGTTCAAATCCGTATCGTAACTAGTCCCCAGTCTTACTAGCAGATGGATGCCAAAGGGGAAGCAACATAGCATGACTAGCCTAACGCTGCACAGAGAGCAGCTGCTTCACAAGTTTCACGCGATAGATATAAAAGCACCGTTCACCGTTCACCAGGAAATCCTGCATCGGCGTTGTGAGCGAAAAATCCCGATCATGGCGCTGAACGAAATGTGGCCTGACGTTATGCTTGGGAGGTGCTGCCAACTCCGTCCTCTCCTTTCATACGGGAGGGTATCAGAATGAGCCTGCCAGCTAGGAGGTTGGTTGGTTTGTGGGGTTTAACGTCTCAAAGCGACTCAGGCTATGAGAGACGCAGTAGTGGAGGACTCCGAAAATTTCGACCACCTGGGGTTCTTTAACGTGCATTGACATCGCACAGCATACGGGCATCTTGCTTTTCGCCTCCATCGAAAAGCGGCCGCCGAGGCCGGGATTCGATACCGCGTCCTTGGGAACAGTAGTCGAGCGCCGTAACCACTGCACCATCTCGGCGGGTGAGCCTGCCAGGAGCATTTTATTAACTTTACCCCTGGGCCACGCAGGCACGTTCATACCACCTGTTTGAAGTAGCCTCGCTATCGCTTCGAAGCCTTGAAGGCGGAGGTTAAGCATCCTCGATAACGTTTTATAAGAAACCATGTGTGTGTTTTTTGCGATGCGTTTTTGCGCGATGTATCACTTATGCGATACGGCGATGGCTTTCAGGAGAACGAGCCCTACACGCGATCACGTATAAGTCATTTACATTTAATTAGTAAGCGTTTGTCTGCAGAAAGACAGACGCCTGCCACTGGTCAATTGCGCACAGGTTTGTGGACATCCAATAAGAGCCCTGGTAGCGCATTTGTTTGAATTTAGAGAAAAGCGTGCTCAGAAAGCCTGATCACGTACTTGTCGTAGACGACAGCGACGAATCCCCCGCCGAGCCCCGCCAGATGGGGAGCCGTGACACCCATGCAGAGCAGCACGGCGACGGCGGCATCTCCCAGGCCTCCGTTCTTGTCGAAGATGTCCCTGCGCACATAAAGAGCATCTTGTCACGAAAAATCTGGTCCGCTGATACACGAATATGGAATTTCACGTCAGCACCAGTAAAGGCTAACAAGTGTTACCCTTTTTCAGAGTATAATTCATTGGTTTGGAAAATATATCTAAGTTCTGATAGTCTTTGTATTGTTAGCCTTACTACGTCAACATATCGGATTTCTAAAAAAATGTAACCAAGCTTTTAAAAAAGACTGAGTGAAACCAATTGAGAGGTATTTGACAGCCGTGTGGCCTAGTCTGTTCTACAGTGTTGGCTGACAAAGGCTAATTATTTGAAATTGTAAATTGCGAAGTCTTGGATCGCCTTGAAAATAAAAATGAGCAGGGTTCAGCGCTACTGAACCGAACATGGACCGAACTTCTTCCTCCCCCTTTTCTTATTCCTTCTCCTCTTTTTCGTCTTCCTCCTAATCATCTTCTTCCTCCTCTTCATCCTCCTTCCTACTCCTTCTCTTTGTCTTTTCCTCCTTTCCTTCCTCTTCTTCTTCGTGGCTGTTCAAGGTCATTCGTGACTGCGGCCACCTAATAGGAGACAGGCTGAAACCTGGCGTAGTATTGCTTTCGCAATAAAAGATATCTGCACCGTGTGCAGAATCTTTCATGTGGATTTATCGCCCTAAACAGAAACTTACCACGTGACAGCTTCGGCGCATATCTGTCGCCATGTGCACACGCGAAGCGCTCTTCGAGGACAGCGGTGGAGAGAAAAGCGAATTTCGGTCGTGAAAACGCGCCTGGGAACGTTGAAGCCACCCCGCCGGGGTGGTGCAGTGGTAAGACGCCCGACTACTGTGCCGGAGTTTCCGGGTTCGAACCCCACCGCGGCGGCTGCGTTTCGATGGAGGCGAAACGAAGTGGCGTCCGTGTGCTGTGCGATGTCAGCGCACGTTAAAGATCCCCAGGTGGTCAAAATTGCTCCGTAGCCCTTCACTACGGCTCCTCTTTCTCTTTCCACTTTCATTCCCACCTTCCTCCCTTCCCTTACGGCGCGGTTCGGGTGTCCACAGAGCAGGTGTGGCAGTTACTGCGCCTTTCCCTTGCTGTGAACCAGTTTAACTTTATTTAACGTTGAAGCAGCACCTCCCTCATGTACGGCTTTCGTGTTATGCTAGTTACCTTTCAGGCCGGTAAAAAATGCTGCCTTACAAAAATAATACTTTGGTACCAACATTTCAGCTACCTTTTTTTCACAACCATCTACAACTTTTGAGGCGAGACTTTACTTCTAAAGCGAATAATTAAAATCCAGATAAAAATACATCATGATACACCATAAACTAGGCCGCGAGACTTTCAGTGGTCTTTGAACAGTTTCACTCCATCTTCACATAATGCTTGGTTACTTACAGTTGGGGCACCCATTAAAATATAGCCAGCAGACAAAGCCGCTGTTATTTTGCGACATTTCTGATACCACCACGTACAAAAGGGATAGGCGCCCGAGATCTTGGAAGAAGTATATTATGGGTTGGCGGTACTCACAGGTAATCCTTCTGGCGCAAAAGGACGAACACCTCTAAAGCGCGGATGCTCAGAAAGAAAAATTTAAAAACAGGCAAGGTGCAGACGCGAGCCATCAGATCAATATTGGGGCATCTAAATTTGGGATCTGAAGATCTGAGTTGTAAGGATAGGCAATACAGTGGGGTGATGGGTGTCAAGTGACGCGCATGGAGCAGAAATAAATTCAGTTTCGGTTTCACCCGTGGCGAGCAGGAGAACTGTGCACTTGCATATCAAAGCAAACTATAAATTGTGTCATACTGAAAGCGTTTATCTTTGTACCTATCTCGTCGGTGTCTAATCATTTATACCAACTTACATAGTAATACGCAGTTTTCATACTTGCGTTACTGCTGGAAACAGTAACGTTACGAATAGTTTCTCTCCCGATTACGAATAAACACAGGTATACATAGCTGGATGTACATCATGCATTTCAGCTTTGAGCATAGAGTGAGCGACGCTTCTCGCGAGCCAGTCCACCGGGTTGTCCGCATCAATTGCTTTTGAAAGTGAACGATGAAGCCGAACCTCGAAATTGCTAATATGTTCGAGCCGTTTTACAACGCAAGCATCAGTAACGACGGTGGCGATGGATGGAGACTCGAGACCGTGGGATGCTTGGCAGGAATACTGCTGTCGTATGCATGGATTAAATGTTTCACCAGAAAGCACGCGCAGCGCTTTTGTTTTTAGAGGTAAGTCAGGGCAGGCTCCCAGCGGTGTCAGTGAACCATGACGACTACTGTCGGGAACGCGATAGGACAGAAAAGTTGTTCTAGTCGACATATAGGAAGCCTGCGTGCGTGCAGCAGCAGCGTACGCGGCAATACCGCTAGGCCAACTTCTTTTGCCGCCCCTAGACGGCGCTAATGTGTCTTCAAAGTCTTTCAATATTTATAAGTTCCAAAACAATTAAAAGACTCAAGCGCGAGGAGACCATAGGCGCGATACAATACAGTCCACAAAGGTATCGCGAATCACGAAACTGTCGGTATCACATATGAACGCACCTGGCAACGTTGGCGCACTCCTTGGCATCGGAAACGACGGCCCAACTTTGGTACACCGTCTCACCGACGGTATCCTTTCTCTTGGGCGTAGAGGCGAACATCAGGATGGCGCACAAAACCACCAGGAAGCAGCCACAAACCACCGCGAGACCAATCATAATGGTCGCGTTGTCGCTGCACGGAGACAGTTCAAGAGCGATGAGGGAAGTGATGCAGAAACATTGAAGCCGTTAACGTTGGATCATGTAGGACGTACCTCGAGACTTCTTCCCTGCAGTAACATGCCCACTCGTGTTCCATTCGCAAAACGCCACTCGCCAAAGCATTTGTCAAGTCCGTTACGTGTAGAGGTGCACCAATACTAAAACTCAGCACGCGAACGGTGGCCACACTGGAAAAAAATTAATTCCCGCGCGCTGTATCAACAAATGAGTAGCAGAGATCGAGGGCGCATTGGCACTTCCGGATGACCTATCTCGATGATATGATGCTCGTCTTCTCGCCGCAATGAGCGAAGGCACGCGGCTGTCATGTGCCCTTAATGCTTCATACAAGGATCACGGCTGCTTCATGGAAGTGCATTCATCAAGCAGCCCTACAAGGGTTCATTGTTTGCATACATCGTGCATAAAAGTTGGCCTTTCGATGGCGTGCGCTTTCTGCTTCGTCGGGCAAGACCCTATTTTTGACGGCGTGACCGCCGTGCTTGGCGCTTCACTTAGCGGCGAGCCTGTGCGTTGAATAGTTCAAGCGCTCGTGCATTGTTTTGAAAAATGCGGTCAAAAGTTTGCTCGCGCAGGTTGGTCACGCGAGGTAGAGGCCACGTTTTTTACACGATGCCGCAGAATAAGCCTTCCCATGATGTATTGGAAGTGTCCCTGGCGAGCTCTCATTATTGTAAAAGTAGCTGAGTCATTGTTCCGGAAGCCATGGGGCATGCGCGTACTTTCAGCTTCTTGGGAAGAGGAGGTTACTCCCCTGCCCTCGACTACTGATAGTGGCTATAGAGAGAGAAAACTTTATATAATGCAAAAAAAAATCTAGAGCTCCCGTGGTTGGGTCCTCAGAGTCCAGGACTCCCGCGGCCTTTGCTGCCCTGCTGGCCCGTTCGATCAGCCAAAGCTGGTCTTTCGACTCCGAACTGGACAGCGCAGCCTCCCACTGCTCCGGCGTGGCGTTGTGAATTATCGGCACTGCATCTATTTTTTGGCAGGCCCATGTGATATGATAAATTGTCGGTGTCTGTCCACACCAAAGACACGTGTCCCTGTATGCGGTCGGATGTATCTTGCTGTATAAAGACAGTAATGGATAAGAATTTGTTTGCAGCTGCCGCCAAGACATTGACTGCTCCCTGTTTAACAACTTGTGGGGCGGAGGATACCGTCTTCTGGTCCCGCGGTAGTGCACCAAAATGTCTGCGTAGGTACGAGTCACTGCCCCGGTCTCTTCGGCCTCTGACCTCCCTCGCTTTGCGAACCTAGAGCTATGAGATCGGCCTGGATGTTCCCGGGAATGTCGCCGTGCCCCGGAGCCCAAAGTACGAATTGTTTTGTGTCGGTTATCCCGCCGGCCTTCAAGATGGCGGCCGCCCTTTTGCCAATCCTGCCGTTCGTGAATACTCGGCAAGCGGCTTGCGAATCGGTCATTACTACCAGCGAACGCCCGGACCTATTGCCCTCTGCGACCACTAGAGCAATAGCGGCCTCCTCGGCGTCAGACACGGTGCAGTTCTGTAGCGAGGCGTTCATTTTCTCCTTTAGCTGGAAATCTACAACCGCCACCACCGCATCTCTTTGGTTAGAATACATAGTGGCTATAAATCCGGCTAGCAATAAATCACGTTATCAATCCCCATGAAACAGTGTTGACCATAGCCTCCTTTATCAAGGAGGCTATGTGTTGACATGATTTATCGGTGCCGCAGCAGCCAATAAAGCGATAACAGCGCGGATTCGCTCATGCCGGCTATATGGCGAGCATGATCAAGATGGACAAGTCGGATGTACCAACCTAGTCTCGCTTTCTCCTTCGCATCTGTTAATAGAGCGCGCTGACAGCTTTTTTTAATGTTTGGCCGCCGGTTTTACTTTTGAGGCTCATGTAAAAAGCCTAAACGGTCTCGTCAAATTAAATCAAAGTACATAATTCTATAAGGTTGTCTATAGGAGTGTCAACGCGAACTGCGCATTACTTATACGGTACATTACCTGCAAGTACTTCTCTATTCTGAGCTATGTGTCAAGCAATATCAAGAGGTACTCCATTGTCACAGCTTTTTCGAAGCATGTGAAAGGGAGCAGCTTCGTGTGAATCACGTATGTAGTCTTTTTTAGAAATTTAGAGCCCAGAGGGTTCGCTTCTTAGCAACGCAGTGTTGCTTGTAATGCATTCTCAGTGTTCCAAATCTTCTGAAGATAAGATTTCTAGGCCTGCCCTCTCAAACAACAAGGCCTACCGCGAATGATAAAAGAGCGTCAATACACGGCTTAGAAACAGTCCCTTTGGAAAGTTTTGACAAAGACTATATATGGATGTTACTGCCCCCGCTTTCGGTCGGCTCCAATCTCAGTGTACATCCTGGGAAGTAACACACATTCCGGAAATTGGTAAATTGTAAAATAAAACACAAACCGTAACTAGCGAGGTGTTCCGAGCTGCTGCCTTACGCATTCATCGAAAACTCTGTGCTACTCGATTGCGCTTCAAAACTGTCATGAGCGAGAGTTTCTAATGGCGATCTGGTCAGTTCCCTAAACCTATTTCATTGTCAGCTACGCCGCGCTGCCAATAGGAAGCTGCCGCACTGCCCCGTCGACAAAAGGGAAGCATTCTTTGGTTAAACCGCTGAATGCGCCATACACTTTTTTTTCGTCGTTTTCTGGAGAGTCAGGAACACGGTCGGCATCCTCCGGGCGCGGACACTCGGCGTTGTTGACTTGAGGGGCACGAGGCGTTTGGGCGTAGTAGCCGGCAGCGGTGGGAGCAGTGCCATAGGGCGCGCCAGCTGGAGCAGGACGAGGTGGTGCCCAGTAAGGGTCCGGCGCCTGTTGGGCCTGATATGGCGGCGCCTGCTGGACCCGATATGGCGGCGCCTGTTGGGCCTGATATGGCAGCGCTTGCTGAGCCCGATATGGCGCCGCTTCTCGTTGATAGCCGCCAGCGTAGGCCGTATTTGCTGGTGGTGCGGCA
Organism: Amblyomma maculatum; assembly: GCF_055883805.1. Classification (NCBI taxonomy): domain Eukaryota; kingdom Metazoa; phylum Arthropoda; class Arachnida; order Ixodida; family Ixodidae; genus Amblyomma; species Amblyomma maculatum. The sequence continues at coordinate 3,467,039 of NC_139352.1, read as the reverse complement.
TAGGCAACAGGCACTTCATGAGAAGACGTCCTCGGCCGGTAGCGTTGGCTCGGGTAGGTGTAGGTGGGGCGCATATCCCAACTTCAAGCCCTGCTATTCCTGTTATAGCTGTTCAACTGACTGGTACAGACAACGCCGTGGTTCGTCTCCTTCCTGGGCTGCGCGAGATACGATCATGCGTGAGCCACTGCCACGTGTGGTTTTCAGCTTCCTCGTTTTCCTGAGATATGCCAGTGGCGTTGCTGGTGACGATGTTTTGTCTACGTTTTACAATTCTTTCTCATCCCCTCCCTCTTGTCTGTGGTGTCGGCACTTTCTAAATTTTTTTTGTTTGATTCTTCTGCTCTTTAATTTTGTATTTTTTCTATATTTGTGAATTTGTAGACCCAGGAATACAATGCCTTAGGAAACGGCAATTCTCTATTGTTCACTCGATTTTTATTTCATCATTGGGGACTGTCCTGTTTACTATTCTACCTCAGTCTCCCTTTTTCTTATGTTTTGGGTTTTGTACGTCTGCCTCTCTCTCCGTACGTTATTTGTCATTTTGTATGACTGTTGTTTTGCTGCTGTTCCCTCCTTTTCTGGTTCCTGTTTTTGTTTCATTTGCAGGTCTGGATGCTACCTTCTGGTTTTTCATTTTTATTCTTCTTAAGCCAGCGTGGACCGCCTTGCAACATGGAGCTCGTTTTTTTTTAATATCTTTTTCGCTTTTTTTTAGGTTCTTTTTAATCTCGAGCTTCTGCTCCCTTTTATTTATTTTAATTGGTTTTAAGCCTGGCAAAGCTTTTGCTGGTCCGGGCTCCCTCTCCTTTTTTTGTGTCTTTTTTGCAGTTCGAGAGGACGAATAAAATAGTAAAATGACAGCAAATCATTGGCGGAAGCCTTATCCTAATCCGAGGCGCCATCTGTGGCGTCACCCAGATTCATTCATGGGGCTACTGTGGTCGAGCCAAGGCTGGCAAGCCTGGAATTCAATATTTCTGGTTTGACCTCCCGGTAAGCCCCGCTGTATGTTTCATTATACATGTTACAAGCGGTGACATCATTCATTTTAGTTATTTCATCCCCTTTCTGGATTGAGCGGTCAACGAAAAAAGTTTCCGAACTGTTGTAATTTCGTGGGAGACCTAAGCGCGGTCCCATTAAACATCGCCGGACACAAAATAAAGTCAGTATAGGAAACCAACGTGCCGACTCTGAAGTCTACAATCTCTAAAGAAAGTGCTGGTAATTGTGTATTTACCCATTCTAATATGTATTATCTGGCTCCGGTAACCTCCTGCACTATGCCAATTGCAGTTTCAAAATGTGCGCTGATAACGCACCCAGGACCTTCTGACAAATAACAGGCTCCTGACTAGCTGCATGCTGAAACCTGAGCAGCTTTAAGAGCGATACCTCTAACTCTCCCACGTTCATTCTTGAACGTAATCTAGCTGGCCAATTTGATCTTCGCACAGGAGGAGCACAAGTAATAATCACGAGACTCCCCGCACCCCAGCTGCTGGCCTCGCCGCTGTGAGGAAGCGCGCACGTCCCAGCACTAGTTTCTAGGAACCAATTTTTTAGCATTACTTTCTAGTACCAGTGAAACCAAAGCACTCAGGGCACAGTTCGGGAAATATTGTGGTTTGATGATGGCGTCACGGCAATGGCGGTGCTTAAATGCTGAATCCGATATCTAGCACATGAAGTGGGAATGTCCAGCGCTGAAGCTGATGCGGATCCGGCACCTGAGAAGACAGTGCTACTTTCAGAAGGAGGCAGTTGTGCAGACAATTCTGGTTACGCTGCGGGAAATTCTGAACAAAGGATGGTTTGAGCGAAGTAAGGCGTGCTGACTTCGTTCTTTGTGGATTTCGATGCTGGGGAACACTGTTTATCTCCCTGGAGAAATGTTTTCCTTGCCGCTGCTAAGAAAAGAATTGCCGTCTAATGGTTGATACAGCTAAAATTTTATTACCCACCACAGATATGCGTGCGTGTAAAATGTGCTGACTCGCAGTATAGCAACAAACTCTTTTGCACTCTCTCCA